>NC_065584.1:300000-375318 GCF_024542745.1 Macaca thibetana thibetana
CTAGAGTGGGTCTCATGAATTAGTAGTGATGGAACTAGCACATACTATGCAGATGCCATGAAGGGTTGATTCACCATCTCCAGAGACAATTCCAAGAAGTCCCTTTATCTGCAAATAAACTGTGAGATCTGAGGACGTTGCTGTGTATTAATGTCTTAGAGACAAAGTGAGGGGAGATCAGTGTGAGCCCAGACACACACGTCCTGCAAGAACACATGTAGGAAATCAGCTGCAGAGGGCGCTCAGAACCCATTGATCAGAGTCAACCACAGAGACAGGTGCAGATGGAGCTTAAGGATGTGTTTCCTTCAGTGTTTGGAATTTCTTCTTCATCTGACAATTTCCCCAGAGAATGCCCCTAATTTCACAGTTCTGTGACTACCAATGCCACCTACAATTTTTTAATCATTGTAATTGATATGGTTTGTTTCTGTGTCCCCAACCAAATCTCATCTTGACTTGTACTCCCATGATTTCCATGTGTGGTGGGAGGGACTTGGTGGGAGAAAACTGAATCACAGGGGCAAGTCTATTCCATGCTGTTCTTGTGATAGTGAATAAGTCTCATGAGATCCGATTTTTTAATGAAAAAGAGTAGTTTCTCTGCAAAAAATCTCTTGTCTGCCAGCATGTGAGACATAGATTTAACTTTCCACTGCGATAGTGAGGCCTCCCCAGCCAAGTGGAAATGTAAGTCAATTGTATCTCTTCCTTGTGCATATTTCCCAGTCTCAGGTATGTCTTTATCCGCAGCATGAATATGGGCTGATACAGTAAATTGGTACCAGGAGTGGGGTCCTGCTGAAAAGATACTGAAAAATGTGGACACGACCCTGGAACTGGGTAACAGGCAGAGGTTGGAACACTTTGGAAGGCTCAGAAAATACAAGAAAATGTGGGTCAGTTTGGAAATTCCTAGAGACTTGTTGAATAACATTTTTCAAAATACTGATAATGATACGTACAATGAAATCCAGGATGAGGTGGTCTCAGATGGAGATGAGGAACTTGTTGGGAACTGGAGCAAATGTTACTCTTGTTATGTTTTAGCAAAGAGACTGTTGGCATTTTGCCCTTGCCCTAAAGATTTGTGGAACTTTGAACTTGAGAAAGATGTTTTAGGTTATCTAGTGGAAGAAATTTCTAAGCAGGAAAACATTCAATAATTGACTTGTGTGCTGTTAAATACATTCAGTTTCATAAGGAAAGCAGACCATGAATAGTAGAAAAATTTGCAACCTGATAATGCAATAGAAAGAAAATACCATTTACTAAGGAGAAATTCAAGCTGGTGCAAAAATTTGCTTAAGTAACGAGAAACTGAATGTTAATCCTCAAAGACAATGAGAAAAATGTCTCTGTGTCATGTCAGAGGACTTTACCACAGCCCCTCAGCCCAGAGACCTAGGAGGAAAAAGTGGTGTTGGAGGAAAAAGGCCCAGTGTCCCCATGCTGTGTGCAGTCAGTCCCCACGCTGTGTGCAGCCTAGGCAGCTTCCACATAGTGTTGAGACTGCCAGTGCACAGAAGTCCAAAATTTAGGGTTTGGGAACCTCTGCCTAGATCTCAGAGGATGTATGGAAAAGTCTGGATGTCCAGGCAGAAGTTCGCTCCAGGGGTAGGGTTCTCATGGAGAACCTCTGCTAGGGCAGTGTGGAAGGGAAATGTGGGGTGGGAGCCCCCACACAGAGTCCCTACTGGGGCACCACCTACTGGAGCTGTGAGAAGAGGGCCACCATCCTCCTGACCCCAGAATGGTAGATCTACCATGAGCTTGCACCATGCACATTATCTATTCCCTGTGTTGTCTAATTCTGGAATTCCCGTAGCATAGAATCACAATTGGCAAGCTGCGCTCCTTTGTGGAACTTCATCATCAACTAGAGGAATTTCACATCAACTAGACAGTGCTGACATGCAGTTTCTTTAATTTTTAGTATTATTCACTTTATTACTTCTAAAACTATTTAGCAGCTTTTTTGACCTGCTTTATTAAGTGAAATGGTTTTATGCATTTATACAGACATCAGATATTTTCTGTATAGTCTGCATTCCATGTTGGGATCCTTAATCTCTTATTTACTTTTAATTTTTTATAAAGTAAGATCTAGACTTCCTGCTGTACATTGTGTGGAATTTGACAAATTTATGACATCACATATCTACCACTGCAGTATTACATGTGATAATTTTGTCATCCTTTAAAGTCTTCTATTTTTTACACATTCTCACCTTCTACCCAAATTCCTAGCAAATACAAATTTCTTTTACTTTGTTTAATGTTTGGCCTTCTCCAGATTATCAGATAAATTAAATTATATATTGTGTAGCTTTATCAGACTGGTTTATTTTACCTAAAAATATGCATTTAAGTTTCATTCATGTGCTTTCATGATTTGATAGCTGTTCTTTATAATGGCAAAATTATTCCATTATGTGAATGTACCAGATTGTTTATTCACCTACAGACGAACTTTTTGAATGTTTATAGTTTTGGGAAAATATAAATGAAGCTATTGTAATTACTCATGTGTGCTTTTCTTTGTGGACATACTTTTAAAGTCAGTTAGATAAACACTTAAAAGCATGATTGCTGGATTGCATAGTCAAAGTGTGTTAGAATTTGACTAAAATTGCCTCCTAGTAGTTGTGTGAAGTGGGGGGCACTCAGCTGACTCTGTCTCCTTGTGGGAGGAATCCCAGTGCTCAGGGTGGGGCCTCCTGGGTCGATAGAGGCCCAGTACCCTCTCAAGCCTTAGGGACAGCAGCACTTCTGCTCTGGATGCACACTAGGAAGCAGATGCCCCAGATGTGCACTGCCCAGGACCACAGAGATGCTCAGGACTCAGGTGGGAAGGGGCTCACTGAGGAGTAGATGTGGACTAGACAAGGAGGGGAGCTTCTGAATAAATCCTGGGTCCTCCTTTAGCTGAACCATATCAAACCATCGGGAGACCTTCCACTACATTTTGGTGACCCATACCCTGAACTTTCCAAACTCTAACACAGTAAACTTGGTGAATTTAGCTGGAAGTGTGAAAAAACTGAAATGAAAACGACTCAAGTTGATTGTGTAACAATTGATCCTTTTCCAGGGAACATCCCAACAATATTGATAATAATAATGTTAATGTCAAAATCCACACACTGTCAACATGATGGAAGTGTGTCTCATGGTATAATGAATTTATTTACTTGAAAATTGTGTTCACACCAGTCTTTTCCCACAGAAAATCCCACTTTCTCTTCTCACACAGTCAATTTCAGCAGCCTGATCCTCAGAGTTGGAAGCACCGTGTCCTCAGGGTATAGGAGGGGAAATCACTAGCATGTCCCTGGAGTCCTGGTGCCAGATCCTTCTCCATCTTTTTGGGAATCAAATGCGAATATTCTGTATCAATTTGAATAACTTTATACATAAATTATGATTCAGTTTACAAGAATATTACCTCACACACATACACACATAGGTTTTTAATATTTGTTTGTTGTCTTTTCCATAATAATCTCTTATAGTGTTTTACATTTATTTAACGTATTAGATTTATTTTAATTTCATGTCGGTTTCCTCATTCCTTCATCTTTGTATTGCATTTCCCTATAACTATCACCTATTTTATATACTTTGCAATGTAAAGCTCCTGGTGCAGCCAGCAGGGGGAGGAGAAGGAAATGGGTCACACTCCTGACCTCCCTGTACAGCCGCAGGTTCCCAAACACAGAGGTCCCTGCTCTGCACCTTCCCTGGGGACAGCTTTCTTATTGGTGGGTCCTGTGTTTAATTAATGAGAGTTTCTGTTTCAGGGGTGCCGACCCAGGTACAGCTACTGAATCCACTGCAGGAGTGGAAATAAGCTTCCAAAACACAGTATCACCCGAGAGACAACGGAGTTCATCCCTGTAGTGCCATGTGAATTCCAGATTCCTGAGCAGAGCCCCAGAATCATGAAAACTTATCATATGTGTCCTGTGCTGTGGGTATTCTGTGTCCCTGCACGTTCAGCTACATGTGTGGTGCCACTTACACTTAATGAGATGAGATTCCTGCTGCTTCTGTCAGGTCACTGGTGATGTCTGAAGCTACTTCTGGTTTCTGCTTTAATATGTAAAGAGCATGTCAATCATCACCCACATTCTTACAAGAATATAAGCCTGGAAAATTGATTGTCAATGATTTCTTATATGAGTTGAAGAAATGAAATTGCAGGAAAACCTGGACCCCAAAGCTAGAAAGACATTACAATAGTGATCACCAGTCTGATGGAACAAACTTTCTGTGGCAATAAGATACCAAATTGTAAACAAGACCTAAGGTCACACCGGGCAAGGATTTAGTCAATCATCCCTACAGTTAAAAAAAAATAGAATATGTTGTAACTTCCACAGGGGTTTTTCTGTTTCTGTAACAGTTAAACGAGCACTGGTCCTGAGACAAGCAATATTAAAACATTTGCAGCTCATGGAACTCCAGGCATCGGGTAGCTGTGCCCCTGTTCCACAGCCATAAATAGAGCATTGATTGGACAATTGGATTTCTGTAACTTTCTCTGAGAAGAAACCACTGACCTTGGACTTGTCCTGGCCAGTTCCTTGAGGCTGTGCACTGTGTGTCTTTCTGTCCCTGCACAAAGCCCTTTTGATGTGCAGGGCCCAACTGCAATTCATTTAGTTCTTAAGTCTTCACCCCAACGCAAACCTGAAATGAATGTAGCATGTGTGTTTGCTTATTACATATGAAGCCTGCATGCCATGTGAATATCCATAGCTCCTTCTATAGGCTGCTGAGTGTGTCCACTTGGCCAATCCATTTGTTTGAATTCATTTCTCATCTCTCCCTCTCTTGAAGTGCCTGCTCACAGTCTCTGTGGGAGGCTTTGTTTCTCAACCTGTTAAGATGGCTGCCCTGCAGTATCAACTCTTTACCAGAAATAAAGTCTCCTTTCTAAATTTATAAATTGGGTGATTCTTTGGTTAGCAGCACAAACTGGCGGGAATAGTTCCATGGTAATTTCATAAATATCTGGAGGACAGATGTGAATAGGGTTAGGGTAAGATCTCCTGGGGACCACACACCCCACACTGTTATGGAATTCCCTCCAGAAACGTCTGGGTCCTCAAGATGACAATCCCAATAAGTTGTCTCATGGCTCTGTCATCAGGAGAACTATTCTCTGACAAATATGCTCAGATCTTCCTCCAGACAGACTCTACAGAGAAAAAATACTTTTCAAGATCTTTATTCTATGTGAGCGGAAGGGATTAATTTCCATCCCAGACAGCTTCATCTGAGCCTCCCTGTGTCATGGAAATGGGGTACAATTAATAAAACAACTGGGATAAGACTCAAGAAAATTATGTGTGGATGCTGCATCCAGGAGTGGGAGTACAGGATGGAGGAAAATCTGCTGTACCACTGGAGACTGCTTGTAAATGGTGAAACTTGGAGAAAGAACAGCAAGAAACCATTGAAATTCAATTTCAAGGATATATACTGCTCCCCTACCCAATAATCACCTCCTCAACAACATGATTAATCTGGATTAGAGAGAAAAGTGTGGCAATGCACAGACTCTGTCCAAGGACTAGAACTCAGGGAAACCAAAGGCAGTGGGAGAGAACAAGTCAAGGAGAGTGAAGTGATTTAAAGCCTCTAAGACCAACAGCTTCAGGACCAAGGTCACGACCCTCTCCCTCAGTGGCCCTAGATCTGCATCTCGTGGGGCATCTGCAGGGTTCCCAGGTGAGAACTGGCAAAAACAAGGGGAAGACACATTCCCAATCTCTGTGGTACTGAGCTTGTTTTAGCTCTGTTTGAAAAAAAAAAAAAAAAACAATAAAACAAAAACAACAGCAACAACAACAAACATAACAGGACTAGGGTCAGAGTTGGAAGCACTTCTCTTTGGCAAGACACTAGGAAGAAGGGCAAATTTGAGGCTCGTTACTGTGCAAATATGCCACTGTGTGTGTGTGTGTCTGTGTCTGTGTGTGTGTGTGTGGTGGGGGACTTTGAGACATAGGGTCTGTGTGTAAAGTAATAATCTGACGTGATCTTCAACCAGAGAATCATAAAAAAGAGGCTGCCCCAAATTTGTCATCAGTTCCGTGACTTCTCATGTGTCTGGACCGTATCAGTGCATCTGGAGCTCCAGGGAAGGGGCTCCCTGGTGGCTTTAGTGATTCCTCGCTTGCTGTGCTGAGGTCTCCCTGTAGATTATGTTGGGTTTTCTAAGGCCTATTTTCTATTCTAAGAGCTGTTGTGAGAAGTAATCGCTGTCGCTGAAGGAGCATTATGAGCCAGGGCACAGCCACTTCTTACTAGGCTTGAGATGCTGGGGAAATAATTCTCTGTAAGACCAGACAGGAACTTCCATGCACGGCAGGAGCTGAGCTTCAGTGGGTTTTGGGATGCACCCTGCACAGGATCCAGCCCTCGAGCAGGAATACAGGAGACTGAGGAGGTATTTCCTCTTAGGGACTGGATATTCCTTATTTCAAAGCAATGATGACATAAAAGTTAAATAAATATTTAGCAAGTACTGATGTGTTAAATAAATAAATATTTAGCAAGTACTGATGTGTACATATACAAGCATTCTCTTGTGTATGTAGTCTATACCTAATTCAAAAATTAATGTAAACCACCTTTAAAAGAAGAAATGTCTAGACCCTTCAAATGTATTTATAGTCAGGAATTGGGGGGTTGTTTTATTAACTCAGTGGGTGTTACTATCGAGAGACACACTCATCCCAGACGTTGGTTGTGCAGAGGGCAAGGCTCAGGAAAAGTTCACCTTGACAGTGAGCCACAGGAACAAGGAATCACATTGAGGACCATGTCCTGTGAGATTCTGGGTTTCTGTAAGACGAGTTCTGTCTTCATGGACATCTGAGCATGTCCGAGAACAAATATCATTAACCAATGATCATGGCATGGAGCTCTGTATCCCGCTGTGGCGTGGTCCACGTGTCACCTATCTTCTTCCCCAGGGTGGGGTGGCTTGAGCTATGAAATACCTGCCTCATGAATATGCAAATGCACTGGTGTCTGCCGAGGTAAATACAGATCTGTCCTTGTCCAGAGAGCATCACACAACAACCACATCCCTCCCCTACAGAAGTCCCCAGAGCACAGCACCTCACCATGTACTGGACCTGGAGGATCCTCCTCTTGGTGGCAGCAGCTACAGGTAAGAGAATCCTCAGTTCCAGGGCTGATGAGGGGACTGGGTCCAGTGAAGTGGTGTCTCATTCACTCCTCTGTCCTCTCCACAGGCGCCCACTCTGAGGTCCAGCTGGTGCAGTCTGGGGCTGAGGTGAAGAAGCCTGGGGCCTCAGTGAAGGTCTCCTGCAAGGTTTCCGGATACACCCTCACCGAATTATCCATGCACTGGGTGCGACAGGCCCCTGGAAAAGGGCTTGAGTGGATGGGAGGTGTTGATCCTGTATATGGTGAAGCAATACACGCAGAGAAGTTCCAGGGCAGAATCACCATGACCGAGGACACGTCTACAGACACAGCCTACATGGAGCTGAGCAGCCTGAGATCTGAGGACACGGCCGTGTATTACTGTGCGAGAGACACAGTGTGAAAACCACATCCTGAGAGTGTCAGAAACCCTGAGGGAGGAGGCAGCTGTGCTGGGGCTGAGAAGTTGATGGCATTTATGAGGTTTAAACATGTTTAGAAAATGGGTTAAGTAACTGAGTAAAACAAGCAATGGAAAGATGTATACACTGTCATTATATAGGAAATAGTATTTTCAACCGTCACCCTATAAGTAACACTCATAGAGTGGGAAAGGCAGCCATCAATCAAGCCGATGCAAACATTCCCATGGAGGCTTTATGGGGACATACATTTTAAAACCGGGTGGGTAAACCATTAGGAACAGGACTGCTTGATCACATGGTCAGACTAAATATAATTTCCAAGAAGTGGCCGAAATTTCTTCCAAAATATCTTTGCCCCTCCTTTTACATTGAACTTATTTTGAAGGAGTTGTAGGATCACAGCAAATTTGAGTAGAAAAACAGAGTTCTCATGTACTCCTGCCCCCACGTCGTGCTCGGGCTTCTCTGCTATCAACGCACTGCACCAGAGTCACAAATCAGTCACCGCGATGAACTTCCACAGACACATTGGTGGTTTCCTTTTGTGGTGGTCCCTGGTGTGACAAGCCTCAACTATCTTGAAGCACCCCAGGTTCAGATGGGTCACTGGGAACGATGCCAGGTCGAGAGAAAGTGGGTGGGGCTGCTCCTCTTTGCACTCTTTCCTCAAGGATCCATAAAATGTACATTGATGTGGTGCCCCTTTTTCTCCTGGTTTTATGTGTCCCTTCCCCAAGGGTAAGGTTTCTGGGTATTTACAGCAGGGGTCCCCAGTCCCCACTCTGTTGACCCATTGAGGTGTGTAGTGTGTTAGGAACCGGGCCACACAGCTGGAGATGAGTGTGGGTGGGCGAACATTGCTGCCCGAGCTCCGCCTTCTGTCGGATCAGCTGTGCATTAGATTCTCCTACGAGCGAAATTCTTTAGATATGTGTGTATATATATGGATGTATATACTTTAAGTTCTAGGGTACATGGGCATAACGTACAGGTCTGTTACATAGGTATGCATGTGCTATGTTGGTTTGCTGCACCCATCGAATTCTATTATGAACTGTGCATGAGAAGGATCTAGGCTGAGCGCTCCCTATGAGAATCTAATGCCTGATGATTGCAGGTGGAACAGGTTTATCCCAAAACCACCGGCCGCCGTCATCCATGGAAAAATTCTCTTCCACCAAAGTGTTCCCTGGTGCCAAAAAGGTTGGGGACACTGGTGTAGAGGCAGGTCTGTGCCTCGGAAAGCCAGCAGCTTCTGGTGAATCCCATAATTAATGTCCTTTAATGAGAAGTGGAGACTTGGGTCACGAGGGCCTTCGTGAATAAAGCCCTAGAGTTGGATTCAAAACATTATAAGCTCTTGGCGGGTGTTTCTGGATCAAAGTCCTTTGTGCAAAAAATGCAGAAACATCTGTAGGATCCAGGCAGGAAAAAGCTTCCTTTACAAAGTGGTTGGGCACCTGGAAGGAGCTCTCAGGGTTGGGCACTGTATCCTTTGCTGGCTGCACTTTAGCCAGAGGCCTGAGCCTGATCGGTCTTGCAGCGGGAGAGCTTCCCTGGGGTCACAGGTTACAAAAACACCTGTCATCCTCCAGCTGAGCAAGGCCATCGCGCACTTGTCAGTGTCAACCCCGTGACAGGTGCACCCTGGAAGATTAAAAGATGCACATAAACCTCCTCCCACCAAGTATCCACCGCCACACACTCAACTGAAACCTGTGCTCCAGGAAGGGACAGGGGCCTGCAGGGATAAACAGAACGGAAGTATTTTCTTACCTGGGAAAGACACTGCCAAATACCACATGTTTCCAGAAGGTTGTCTCTTAAGTGTTCAGGAAGTGACTGAAGGACAGTGGCGGGTGAGGCGACGGGACAGCCTCAGGGCTGCACATGAGGAGGGCTCCCTCCCCACGCAGGCTTTTCCTCCAGGAGCTGCACCAGGAACTCATAGAGGATCAGGAAGGATTCTGAGAACATTCTTCTGTGGTGCTGCCTAGAGGAGGAAAATAAATTATAAAAAATAAATCAATTCCAAACAAAGTATGACATTTCTTATTAGAAATTATTTCTGAAAGCCGTGAGAATCCTGACAGAAGCACCATTCTCTGTGAACAAACATTTAAGCCCTCCTTCCATGGGGACTTCGATGAGGTTGGATCGGTTCTTTGACAGATAGTATCCCCCAAACTCCTCTCCACTCCCTGCGTATCCCGGGGTCTCTCAGTGACAAGTGACTACGGGAGCTGGGTCTGCCAGGCTCCGGGGAGGGGCTGGAGTGGGTCTCAGGTATTAGTAATCCTACTGGTAGTAACAGATGCTACCCAGACTCTGTCAACAGCTGATTCACCATCTCCAGAGACAGCGCCAAGAACACGCTGTATCTGCAAATGAACAGCCTGAGAGCCAAGGACACGGCCACGTGAGAGACAGTGAGGGGAGGTGAGTGTGAGCCCAGACACAAACCTCCCTGCAGGAACGCTCAGGGGAAATCAGCTGCGGGGGGCGCTCAGGATCCACTGATCAGAGTCAACCCCAGAGGCAGGTGCAGATGGAGGCTGATTTCCTGTCAGGATGTGGGACTTCATCTTCTTCTGACAGTTTTTCCAGTGAACCTCTCTAAGTGTATAATTCTGTGCTTCCTAATGTCATCTCTACATAGTTTTAGAAGGTCGTTTCCCTATGAGGACATAATCTCCCATGCACCAAATGCAGACTGAGCTTACAGAGATGAGAAGTTCTCAACCATGGTCACCAGGATCAGAGTCCTGAGGAAGCTCAGCGGTGCCTGGTGAGTTTTCTCCAATCAGAAGCGGGACAGAAACCTCAGGGAGATTCCAGGACTGGAACACTCTTTAGGGATTCTGATCGCAGCCAATAGAGAGGCTGGGCCAGGGTCAGTGTCATGTGGAAGCTCACAGGGTTCACGTCTGACCCTTCTCCTGATCCAATCAGCATCAGCCCTGACCTGGTGCTCCTTGTGCTCCCACTCCATGTTCTTTCTTTGTAGTCTTTGCTCTTCCTTTTTTATATGCTTTTCCATCTTCCTGAAAAAGAAATGGTCGCCTTGGTCTACCTTCCAGGGCTCAAGGCATTTTCTTGGAGCTCAGGTGGGGCTCAGGCTGTGGCTCCTGCAGCCACGTGGGAGAGTCTGCTGGGACTTCCTTCCCTCCCCATCTGCTCAGGACCCTCCACTGTGTTGTGTGTAGACCCATCCGGGAACGCAATTGGCCATTAATAGTGAAGGGGGTAAGCTTATTTGATCCAAATGGGATGTGGATGTTGAATTAACAGTGCACACTGTCAGAGTCATCTGCTTCAGAAGTGTTAGAAAGAGCTTGTGAAATTTATCAGAATCAAGATGGAGCCACTTGTGTTAAAACCCTAGTAAATCTGGCCGGGCGCGGTGGCTCAAGCCTGTAATCCCAGCACTTTGGGAGGCCGAGGGGGGCGGATCACGAGGTCGGGAGATCGAGACCATCCTGGCTAACCCGGTGAAACCCCGTCTCTACTAAAAACACAAAAAACTAGCCGGGCGCGGTGGCGGCGCCTGTGGTCCCAGCTACTCGGGAGGCTGAGGCAGGAAAATGGTGTGAACCCGGGAGGCGGAGCTTGCAGTGAGCTGAGATCTGGCCACTGCACTCCGGCCTGGGCGACAAAGACCCCGTCCCCCCAAAAAAAAAAACCAAAAAAAAAAAAAAAAAAAAAAAGCAAAAACAAAAACCCCTAATAAATGAAGCTGGGTAAGGTCACGAAGGAGGGTTCTGTTCCTGATAACAGAACTATCATGAAGAGACTCTGCACAACCACAACCTTGCACAAAGGCAACCACAACCTTAAGAGTTACTTCTCCAAGTATATCTGCCCAGCAACTGCTTGTTCAACCTCACACCGATGTCACCCTTGTTACTGATTCTTCTGGCCCAGGATAATCGTCTCCAAACGGCTTGTGTAACCCTCCACATTTTTTCCTCATTCTTCATCTTCCATTACCAACCTGAATGCACCCATACAGATTTCCATTGTAATACACGTCCTAGAATAAGTATTATTCTATTTTAGGCTCTCTCTCTGTCCGTTATTTAGGGTTGACACACTACACATGAACAGGCCACTTTTCTGTGAGAATAAAGGTTGAAAACTTTTGGAGATGTCTAGGAATATCCAGTGTCCATAAGATCGTCCATCAGTAAGTGCAGGTTGGAAGTTCCAGAAAGAGGTGAAGCTGCTGAATCACCACAGAATTTCACTTTCTCCAGTTCTGCTCCGATGGAATCAGACCCACCCGTTTTTATCAATGACAGTCTACATAACCTAGACTCAGCTGATGACAGCTTTTATTTTTGTTTTATTTTATGTCTTTATTGATTTATTTTGAGACAGAGTCTCACACTGTCGCCCAGGCTGGAGAGCAGTTGCACGATCTCAGCTCACTGCCACTTCCGCCTCCTGGTTTCAAGCAGTTATCCTACCTTAGCCTCCCGAGCAGCTGGCATTGCAGGCATGTGCTACCACTCCCAGCTAATTTGTATTTTTAGTAGAGGTGACGTTTCTCCACGATGATCAGGTTGGTCTCCAACCACTGACCTCAGGTGATCCACCTGCCTGGGCCTCCCAAAGTGCTAGGATTACAGTTGTGAAACACCACGATGGGCCGATGATGGTTTTAATAACACCTATTAAGTAAATTCACCAGTACCACCTATATTAGTGTTGGATTGAATAACTACAAAATCTACCCTAACAATGTATACCGTAAAACTTACGATTACCCATAGAAAAGAACATTTAACATGAGATCTATGTTCCTAACTTTTTCAAGGTGAAATACTGACAACTTTACATTTAGAAAATTATGATTTTGCTAATGAGTTGTAGAAGATGCATGTATATTTGGGATATTACCACTTTCTCAGATGTGTGGCTACCATTATAGTCTCCCATTCTGTAGGTTGGAATTTTTTCCATGCTGTGCAGAATGTTTTTGTTTTGATGGAGTTCCACTTGTTCAGTTCTGCTTTTGTTGTCTGTGCCTATAATGTGAAATATAGTAAATCGTTAAGAATATTATTTTTGGGTGGGGAAATTTTTACAATTTCAGGCTATACATTTACTATTTTGCCCATTTGGAGTTAATTTTTGTGTTTATTCTAACACAAAATTGTTAATTCTTTGCATGTGTAAGTCCAGTTTTCCCAACACCCTCTCAGGGAGAGACTTTGATTTATTGATTGTGTATTGTTGGTTCTCGTGCTGAAAATCAGTTTGCCATCGATACATCAGGTTATTTCTGAGTTCTCACTGTATATTTACTTATTGCTCTACTTTTGTAATTACTTCTGAAATCTGGAAGTAAAATGCCTTCAAGTTTATTCTTATCGTGTTACAGATATTATAGCAAAATATTTTAACCTTTCACTATTAAGTATGATAATATGTATGACTTTTCATAATGACTTTTATTATGTACAGGTTATATTCTTCTGATCCTACATTTTAGAGTTTTTATTATAAAATCTTGTATTTTTAAATGTTATTTCTGTGTCTGGTGAGAAGTTAATGGCATTTTTTTCTTTATTCTCTTATGTTAGCACACCAAATTTATTGATTTGAGGATATTGAATTACCCGTGCATCTCAAAAATAAATTCGAGTTTGTCATGATGTATGATCCTTTCAAAATCTTGTAGAGCTTACTTGACTATTATTTGGGAGTAGTTTGTTTGTATATATTAAGAATATTTGTCTGAGGTTGAATTTTCTTCTTTTGCCTTTGTCTATTACTGGTAAGATGGTAATTGTAGCCTTTTAGAAAGAGTTTAGAAGGTTGGCACCTCATGAATTTTTGAAAAAGTTAGAGAACGGTTGGCATGACTTTTTTAAATGCTAAGAGTCATTTTTTCTCTAACATATAACCTATCATGAAGAATATCTGTTGCATGCATGGGAAGCTGCATATTACACTGCACTTGGTTGGAATGTCTATTAGGTCAGTTTGTCCAACAGTGGTGTCTAAGTCCAGTGGCTTCCTAAGAATTTTTTTGTGGACATTATATACATGATTGAGGATGAGGTATTGAAGTCTCCTCTCTTTTATTGTTTTCTATTTATCCCTTCATATTTCTTAAAGTTTGTTAATACAGTTATATTTCTATTTTTACAAATACAAAAAATAGAAACAAAAGAATATGTGTTTAGTAATTTTAATGGGAAAATCACATAATAAGAAATTATATTTTCCCAAATGCTGCCATCACCGCTAAACCCCTCCAGGAGTCTCGTATCTGCTCTGGACTCTCTTCAGGATTCCCACCTCAGCATTTGCTACTAAGGAGGAGCCATGAAAATAGGGCCCTCCCTCTCCTGATGAAAACCATCCCAGCCCTGACCCTACAGCTCTGGGAGAAGAGCCCCAGTCCAGAATTACCAGTAGTTTTGATTTGATGATCAGCTCTGAACACACGTGGCTCACCACAGAGTTAGAGCTGAGCTGGGTTTTTCCTGTTGCGATTTTAAAAGGCAAATAATGGAGAACTAGAGATATTGAGTGTGAGTGGATATGAGTGAAAAAAACATTGATTATGTGTGGCAGTTTCTGACCAAAATGTCCCTATGTTTGTAGGTGTCTAGTGTGAGGTGAGCTGGTGGAGTCTGAGGGAGAGGCAAGAGGCAGAAAAATGTGTGGGAGGCTGGGTGAGGCTGTAGACACTGCCAGTCCACTATGTCAATTTCACAACGAGTGCTGGAGAAGGGTGGGAGTCTGATGGAGCTTCCTAACAACGCAGTGGTCCAAGGTAAGTCCATCTAGGCCATTCATTCTTCCTGTTGCATAGTTGCCCATCAGGAATCTGCTGTGTGCTCAGTCATTGTTTGGGAGGAGCTCCAGGTGTCTCTTTGTCAAAAACTGGGTGATGATGTCAGAGAACTGTGCTGGGTGCCTGGTCCAGGTGCTCCCTGATGTTGGAGGTATGGGAGGTCTGTTCTCAGAGTGGAAACACCGTTTATGGAAATGTACATAAGAAAACTTGGTCATACTTGGTTCTCTTAGATGACCGGAGAAGCAAGCAGGCAGCCTGTAAACAATTGTGATTTCCTACTTTACCCCAAGTTCATGGTTTCTTTTAAACTTTGGTTTCTGTCCAAGTACAGAGATATTGATTAGAGTGAGTTTGGTTCTTTCCACCCGCTAATCCTCGCTTCCCTCGGATAAAGAGCACATTGTCCTTACTCTGAGTCTGAGGGAGGAGAGGGTCCTGTACAACTAAGGGCCTGCAGAGATTCCCATGTGAAGTTTGCAGAGTCAGATGTTTCCTCACGTAAGTAGACCTCCACTGCCAGTGATTGCTGCTCAGGTCTAATGTTGGATTCAGTATTAGGACATCCTTTAGGCTGTCACATGTCAACTTTATTCTGAAAATCACTGTTACGTTAGATAGAGCTAATAACACAATGCCCATTATCCTGACAGCAGTTTCTCTTCCTTATTTGGTTGAAAGTTTGAAGAAAAAAATGTGACCATATATTTGTCTAATTCTATCCTCAGAATCTACTATTTTCTCTAGTGGACCAAGACATTTAAAAAAAAATGAACTCTTCATTCTCATCAAAATATGTATATTTGTGAATTTCAACGTGTTTTTCAGAACCTGTGCATGCCAACAACTGTGTTTCTCAGTGCACTCTTGGCCTGATGAAGCCCTCACAGACCCTCTCCCTCACCTGTTCCATCTCTGCATCCTCCATCACAACCAGTGCTACCTGCTGGAGCTGGATCCATCAGCGCCCCAGGGAAGGGACTGGAGCGAATCAGGTGCACAGGTCGTGAGGGAGTGCACAATCCAACCCACTCCTCAAAGTCCAGTCACCATCTCCAGATCCACATCCAAAAAACGTTTCTTCCTACAGCTGAGCTACCTGAGCAAAGAGTACACAAGCAAGAATTTTTATGCCAAAGTCACAGCGAGGGAAAGACATTGTGAGCCCAGACAAACCTCCCTGCAGGGAAGCTCAAGAACAGCAGGAGGCTCTCAGGACACCAGGGGGCGCTCAGGACACATCAAGGCAGGTGCAATGGGGGGACAAGGTGCTGGAGATGGGGTTTGGCATCACCATCATATTTCACCACTGGTCACCCAATTTATTCTCATGTATGTGATTATTTGTGTTATTAGAAAGTGGAATTTATATGAACATATAACCATATGTAGGTGCATCGAGACGTCCTCTCCATCTTATGTGGACCTTTTCCTTGAAGACGCTGAGTCCCTGTATTTATTTGAGCACCTCACAAATTATGGTCAATTATGTAGGATCTGTTTCACTTCTTTCTCACTTCTTCCCTCGTTTTCTCTCACTCACAAGCTCTCACACACACAAAATTCTACAACTTCAATTACCCGATGTATTGAAGACAATTTATTATAGTGCAGCTTTTCTGGTTTAGCTGATGTTCATATTGCTGTAAGAATAGGAACGTTGTGTTTCTCAGCTGTGTATTTCTCTAAGATAGCAGCAACTTTAAAAAAAATACCCAGGTACTGAAAGCAATCCAAATATCAATCAGCAGCTTAATCATAAACAAACTGTGGTAAATTCATTCACTGGAAAAACACCCACTGTTACAATCAGGTACTGCTGGATACGCTCAACAGCAAGGGTGAATTCACAAGTACGTATGATGAGTCAAATAAGACAAATTAATACAAGTACATACATACAAGTCCTCTTTTATAAATTCTATAAAATTAATACTAATCTAAAGTTACATAAAGCAAACCAGTAGTAGACTCTGGGCATGGAGTGAGAAGGGAAGGTGTAGGAACCAGAAATTACAGGAAAACAAGAGGAAATTTTGAGGGTAGTTGAGTTTTTCCTGTGTTGAGAAAGGTAATGGTTATGTCACTATTTGTCAAATTGTACACCTTATGGGAGGTCTATTATTTGCTAATTTCACCTCATTAAAATATTCCAAATTTAAACACACATAATTTGGTAGAAAATAAGTTAGAGATGAATAAAATATATGAGAAATAAAAAAAGAAAATCACAGAACATTGGCATAAGGACTTCACTCATCAAATTGAAGAAATTTTAAATTTCTCAACACATAATTAAAGATTTAATTAAATATATATAAGAAATCAAAAACTCCTGGATATAAACATGAATAAACCCTAAGCCGACCTATATCTTTAGGGAAACACTAGAATACAACAAAATATTTTCATGATTTCATTACATAACGGGAGTTAATCAAACCACACCAGGCATGTCCAGCTCTGCCCTGGAGTTGGTTCAGGGAACAGGTGTATCCTGTGGTTAGGAGCCGTGACTCCAAGCTCACAGCATTTGTTCTATTTGACACCATAAAAAGTCCAAGGGATCTCAACTGAAATGTAGTGTGGATGTCACATCTGTGGGTGCCGCACACTCCCCCACAAGAATATGGAAAGGTTAATTACCTCTGGAGGTGTCTGCGGAGAGTAGTGCTGGTCTCTCAGGAATGTCCAAAATGGCACAATAGAGCAAGAAAGGAGACTGGCTCAGGGTTCCTATAGGGGCTTTGTGGTGGAGGCAAAGTGAGAGTTCTGTCTCACAGAAATGAGTTTCTGGGATTTGAACCTCCAAATGGCATCAAATGAGGGAGTTCCTGTGATTGCTAACTAGATTCACCTCGTGTCAGAAAGAAAGGAGATGATGGAGGAATGAGCCTTTAGTTATCAGCAGTCAGACATCAAAGCAATAGTCTGATGACTTATTCTATGTAGCTACTATAAAAACATGAATAAAAGTACATCAATGTCCAATATGGGTGGACAAAAACCAAGTCTATGCAAAACAAGAAGAATAAGCAAGTCATAATGAAAAGGAGGAAAATGAGGAGAAAGAGGTGAAAGGCACGGGGCAGGGGATTATGCAAGAGTCCTGTTTCAGGGTCTTGTGTGGAGGCTTTTCACTATCTAAAATCATCCACTTATTCTGAGTGTCTTAGGTGAGCTGTCTGCTCCAAAACATCACAAGTGCCAGAGGATTCCTGAGGATATTCAGTTTAATACCTTCTATTTGAGATGCCTTACAATTGTGTAAAATTCTTAGTTATTATTGTTATAATTAGAGATAGGCTCTCACTGTGTCACACAGGTTGGAGTGCAGTAGGTCAACTATAGCTCACTGTAACCTTGAACTTCTGGCTCACACCATCCTTCTTTATAAGCCTCCTGAGTAGCAAGGACTAGAGGGGTGCACCATAACACCCAGCTGATTTGTTTTAAAAAATTATTTCATAGAAATGGGGTCTTCAATATTGCCCAGCTGGTCTCAACTCCTAGTCTCATGTGATTCCCCTGGTTTTGCTGCTCAAAGTGGTAGAATTATAGACATGAGCCACCACATTCCGTCTGAACTGATTCTTTAGTTGCAAAATATCAACCCAAGAATTGACTGCCTTAATTTTTTCTGCAGCGTTTTGGTTAACACTACCTGATAAAATTTATTCTGATTTGTTTCAACAGCAGAATTTTTCTTGATTTTTTTCCAACATATGTAATTTCATGGTTGAAGATCACAAAATACTGTTAGAAGACATAAAAAGGCAACCTTAAACTCTTGGTGATTGGAGTGAGTATAATACAAAAATTACTTTCAATATTGTGTAACACATGCATGCAATAGGATGAAGGGGAGCAATGAGGGTAAAATTTCTAAATGTTTGAATCTTCCGGCTCCCGAGTTATAGGGTAGTAACTGTTGTGTCCTGAGGGAGGGACCCTGATGCCATATGCTAGTGGGATAACTCTTGGCCAAGAGAGTTTCCATATTTTATTAAAGTTGTTACGTTTTTTCAATTTAGTGATGCCATTTTTTCAACATATTAAGAATATTGTGAGTGGGATTGATCCTGTATGATATGAACAATGGCAATGCTGTCTACGTTTAGATAATACTACGCACCAGGTTAAGATTGAAAATTTGTAGAAATGATGCGCCATAACATTATTCTAGTTTCCATACTAGTTTTTTTTCTCTTTGCTTGCATTCCATTTCAAATTTATATGTGAGGTCTCTAGAATGTAAGAATTTATTTAAAAGTGTCTTTTCTTGTGGTCCATTTCGATGGGGCTTCCAGAAGATTTAACAACCTCCTCTGCCTGCAGCACAGTTTAAAATTCTGTATTTAATCCTGGTCTTCAGTTAACTGACAATCTCTAACAAGTGCAATAACTTCTGCCTTCTGGGCTGATTTTCCATCAGATAGAGGAATTTATCCTAAATGAAGTTTGTACTAATAATATAAATTATTAGTTAATAACCACCACTTCTATTATCAAGGTGTTATTCGTCAAGAAATAATGTTAAATCAAGGCTCTCAGTGGGGCTATTACCTAATGGCTATGCAAAATATTTTACTAATCTAGATAAAATAGATGTGAACACTCTTTTAGTATCCAGCCATGACTCCTGTCTACCACATTATTAACCACACAGTAACTTTGACTTCACTTGGGACTTGTTCTAATTTTCAAATTTGTTACATATTAATCTTAATGTCTCTAGCCTATTTTAGCAGAGAGTGAAGAAAGACAAGCTAGGCTGACAAACTGCGTAAGCTGACAAATTTCTTGTTACTCTCTATAAGAACTTGCTTCTCTCTGAACTTCAGACTTGTGTGTTTTGAAACATTAGTTATTGAAAGCATTAAAGAAAATTTGCAAAGTTCCATCTTCTATGTTTATGTTATTGTTGATGCAGTTGTAAAAAATAAGAATATATTCCCTTTCTATGTGCATTTCCAAGCTTAGTAGCAGATTTTTAGTAAGACCCAGAATAATAAAACATTCAAATATTGTTCAGCTGCTTGATAGAAAAACAAATTGTGGTACATTTGTTTGCTAGAATGTTACCCAAAATTTGTAATAAATAAATGTCTGCTATATCCAACTACAAGGTAAAATATTGAATAATATATGTTAAGTAAAATAAGCCAAGCAAATAAGAATATATACTGCGTTATGTCATTTCATTAAATTCTAATAAACTAAATGACTTGGCAGCAATGTATAGATGAGGATTTGCCAGTGTAGAAGAACAAAAGGAAATGCTGAGAATTCTCTCGTCCACCTTGATAACAATGATGGTTACATCATATTTATCAATTGTGCAATTTAAATATGTGAAAGTTTATTATCTGTAAACTAAAACTTACAAAATTTATTACAAGCAAACAAATGGAAATTTAGACACCGAAGGCGTGATAGAAAGACAGAAAAATGTATATTAAATTTCAGAAATACTTAAGAACTTATCTACCTTAACCCTAGTTCTCACCGTATTTTAGATGAATGCTAGAATACAGCAAAATCACACATGTTCTCACTACAGAAAGTGGGTTCCACAACCACACGAGGCACCCGCAGCTCTGTCCTGGAGTTGGTTCAGGGGGTAATCGTGGCCAGTGATGAGGAGCACAGCCTCAGATACCTGGGCTTACTCATCCCAGACAGGAGCTCTTAGACACATACTTTGCCCTTTTTCCATGTGTGGTTTACTTCATGGAGAAACCATTGACTCCGACAAAACATAATTTACACAAATGTGTAAAAATAAAATAGGGTTATCAGTTCAAAGAGTTTATCACAGCATAATTTTATAATAAGACAGCATATTTTCCAAGTACCACCATTGTCACCAAATTCCTGCAAGGCACAGTCATATTATCCGGGTACTGCCTTCTCCTCAGGCGTCCCACCCCAGAGCTTGCTATATAGCAGGACACATGCAAATACCGTCCTCCCTCTGCTGATGAAAACCAGCCCAGCCCTGACTCTGCAGCTCTGGGAGAGGAGACCCCGCCTGGGATTCCCAGGAGTTTCCACTTGGTGATCAGCACTGAACACAAACCACCAGCCATGGAGTTTGGGCTGAGCTGGGTTTTCCTTGTTGCTATTTTGAAAGGTGATTCATGGAGAAGTAGAAAAATTGAGTGTGAGGAGACATGAGTGAGGCTAACTGTGGATATGAGTGGCAGTTTCTGACCAGCGTGGTGTCTTTTTGTTTGCAGGTGTCCAGTGTGAGGTGCAGCTGGTGGAGTCCGGGGGAGGCTTGGTCTAGCCTGGCGGGTCCCTGAGACTCTCCTGTGCAGCCTCTGGATTCACCTTCAGTGATTATGCTATGGACTGGGTCCGCCAGGCTCCAGGAAAGGGGCTGGAGTGGGTAGGTTTCATTAGAAGCAAAGCTTATGGTGGGACAGCAGAATACGCCGCGTCTGTGAAAGGCAGATTCACCATCTCCAGAGATGATTCAAAGAACACGGCGTATCTGCAAATGAGCAGCCTGAAAACCGAGGACACGGCCGTGTATTACTGTACTAGGGACACAGTGAGGGGAGGTCAGTGTGAGCCCAGACACAAACCCCCCTGCAGGGGTCCCCGTGACCACCAGGGGGCGCGCGGGACACAAACCTCCCTGCAGGGGTCCCCGTGACCACGAGGGGGCGCCCGGACACTGAGCTCGGGGCTGTCTCCAGGGCAGGAGCCGGTGCTGCTAAGGCCTGGCTTCCTGTCATGGTCTGCGGCCGCCTCATTGTCAAATTTCCCCAGGGAACGTCTCCAGATTTACAATCTGTACTCACAGTTCATGTCTGTAAATGCAATATTTTTTTTGTCCTTTTTGTTTCTTTGTTTCTGTAACAGGAGGACACATCCTCACCTCCACAGAAGCCAGGGTGTCACTTTGGGGGCAGAAATAATCCTTTCGTGGTCAACAGGACGAGAGTCCTGAGGAATCCAGGGAAATCTGGAGAGTGTTTTCCAGTCAGACCCAGGGCAGAGACCTCCATGGGAATCTCTGATTAGAACAGGCTTTGAGTTCTGATAGGAGCCAAGAGAGAGGCTCGCCCAGGGTCGGGGTCCTTAAAACCTGATGGTTTTCACAGCTATCCCCCCTTGTCTTGTAAAACTGGGCACATCTGACTCAGACAGATTCAGTTCACCCTCTTTCTGCTAATCCATTTTCCTTCTCTGCAGACTTGATTCTCACAGTTCCCTTTCTTCTTTGCTGCCTTAAAAACAGACTATGTGTTTTCTGTAGTCAAAATCCCAGGCCTCGGGTCTGCAGAACCTGGGTAGGCTGAGGGGACTTTCTCACTTGCTATTGCCTGGACACTTCTGTTGTCTTCTGTGCATGGAGGCATTTGGGAAATGAAGTGGACTTTAGTCATGAAGGGAATAATACTAGTTTTCTCCAATGGGATACTGATGTAGAGCTGAACTTGTGCTTCTCACACTGTTACAGAGTTTGGACTCTCACCCGTGACTTTGAGGAGAGCTGAGGATGTGAACTCTGGGTAACAGTAATTGTAGAGTCTGCCTAGGCAGCCTCAGGTCAATACTGCTGGCCCTCAGGAAAGACAAGCTGGAATTCCTGGGAAGACCTGCATCTGCCATCCACCACGGAGCCCCATCGTCTTCTGTTATGCTGTGATTGAATCAGCCCCACCTCGAATATCTAGAACACTCTTCATGACTGAAGAAAACATAATGGCAGGCTCTCCTAACACCTGTGTTATGCCATGGGAGCAACACCTAAGCTAGTGTGTGATTCAGTAGATGAGACTGCGGTCTAGTCAAGATGACAGGTAAAATTGATAGTTGTCATTATGATATTTTATTTTTTATTTGGCAATATAATCGTGCTCATAAATACTTTTGCTACTTTTTTTGTGTGTCAGAGGCTTTGGAACTGGAACAACTGCATCTTGAATAGGGGCTAGGGAAAATAAGACTGAGACCTGCCGGGCTGGATTCCTAGTAAGTTAAGGCAGTAAGTTAGTCACAGGATAAGATAGGAGGTCTGCACAAGATACAGGTCATAAAGACCTTGCTGATAAATCTTACAGTAAAGAAGCTGGCCAAAGCCCTCCAAAACCAAGACAGTGGCTGAAGTGACCTCAGTTTGTCCTCAGTGTTCATTATACTCTAATTATAATGCATTAACATGCTAAAAGACACTCCCTCCAGCTCCAAGACAGTTCACAAATGTCCAGACAACATCAGGAAGTTTCCCTGTGTGGTCTAAGAAGGACGGGGTGGGCCGGCAGCGGGTGGGGAGGGACACTCAGCTTCAGGAATTGCCATGGGGACTCATGAATAATCCATCCCTTGTTTAACATATAATGAAGAAATAACCATAACTTTGGCAATCAGCAGCCCACACTGCTGCTCTGCCTCTGGAGTAGCCAGTCTCATTATTTTACTTATGTAATACACTTCTTTTACTCTGTGGATTTTCCCCGAATTGGGACCCCTTTCTGCTAACATTTGTGCAATTATTCCTGTTCTAAGCAGAAAGCTCCAAGATGGAATGACGTTTCCCTGCATTTTTATAAGAAGTACATTCACCCCCTTGAGTGAAAATGCACCAGGGGTGGAATGAGACTGGGAAGCTGATGGCATATGATGGAAGCCCGTCCCTGAGTGAAGGAGACAGTGAGGGAGGATTGGGTGGAAGGTTCCTATATTTTTGTGCCATGCAAGGAAGCTGCAAAAGGTAACTGAGTCTCGTGAAAGTCAGTGTTACCTCTCAGGGGATCCCTATGACTCCAAGAGAGGGCTCTCCTT
Organism: Macaca thibetana thibetana; assembly: GCF_024542745.1. Lineage (NCBI taxonomy): Eukaryota > Metazoa > Chordata > Mammalia > Primates > Cercopithecidae > Macaca > Macaca thibetana. Next base: position 323,224 of record NC_065584.1, read on the forward strand.
AGGAATCACTGTGCAGTCAGTCCTTTCATTAGATTAGACCACAGGACATGGGCCTCAGCACACGCCATGCCACAGATGTCAGAAAGCAGCTGCTGGGAACCTGATCCACCTGCATTTTGCTGCCTGTATGTGGAGGGAGGGAGGGTCACCATTCTCAGGGTCAACACACCGTTTGTGAATTTTTATAGAGAACACCTGCTTTTACTGTATTTTATTGGAAAATATAGGAAAAAGTGTGCACCTGCATACAATTGTAATTTTCACATTTACTTCAGTTGCATTATTTCTTTTTTTATTTTTTATATTTATTATTATTATTATTATACTTTAAGTTCTAGGGTACATGTGCACAACGTGCAGGTTTGTTACATATGTATACTTGTGCCATGTTGCTGTGCTGCACCCATCGACTCGTCAGCACCCATCAACTCGTTATTTACATCAGGTATAACTCCCAATGCAATCCCTCCCTCCCCCCTCCCCATGATAGGCCCCGGTGTGTGATGTTCCCCTTCCTGAGTCCAAGTGATCTCATTGTTCAGTTCCCACCTATGAGTGAGAACATGCGGTGTTTGGTTTTCTGTTCTTGTGATAGTTTGCTAAGAATGATGGTTTCCAGCTGCATCCATGTCCCTACAAAGGACACAAACTCATCCTTTTTTATGGCTGCATAGTATTCCATGGTGGATATGTGCCACATTTTCTTAATCCAGTCTGTCACTGATGGACATTTGGGTTGATTCCAAGTCTTTGCTATTGTGAATAGTGCCGCAATAAACATACGTGTGCATGTGTCTTTATAGCAGCATGATTTATAATCCTTTGGGTATATATCCAGTAATGGGATGGCTGGGTCATATGGTACATCTAGTTCTAGATACTTGAGGAATCGCCATACTGTTTTCCATAATGGTTGAACTAGTTTACAATCCCACCAACAGTGTAAAAGTGTTCCTATTTCTCCACATCCTCTCCAGCACCTGTTGTTTCCTGACTTTTTAATGATCGCCATTCTAACTGGTGTGAGATGGTACCTCATTGTGGTTTTGATTTGCATTTCTCTGATGGCCAGTGATGATGAACATTTTTTCCTGTATCTGTTGGCTGTATGAATGTCTTCTTTTGAGAAACGTCTGTTCATATCCTTTGCCCAGTTTTTGATGGACTTGTTTGTTTTACACCAGTAACGGACAAACAGAGAGCCAAATCATGAATGAACTTCCATTCACAATTGCTTCAAAGAGAATAAAATACCTAGGAATCCAACTTACAAGGGATGTAAAGGACTTCTTCAAGGAGAACTACAAACCACTGCTCAGTGAAATAAAAGAGGACACACACAAATGGAAGAACATACCATGCTCCTGGATAGGAAGAATCAATATCGTGAAAATGGCCATACTGCCCAAGGTTATTTATAGTTTCAATGCCATCCCCATCAAGCTACCAATGAGTTTCTTCACAGAATTGGAAAAACTGCTTTAAAGTGCATATGGAACCAAAAAAGAGCCCGCATCTCCAAGACAATCCTAAGTCAAAAGAACAAAGCTGGAGGCATCATGCTACCTGACTTCAAACTATACTACAAGGCTACAGTAACCAAAACAGCATGGTACTGGTACCAAAACAGAGATATAGACCAATGGAACAGAACCGAGTCCTCAGAAATAATACCACACATCTACAGCCATCTGATCTTTGACAAACCTGAGAGAAACAAGAAATGGGGAAAGGATTCCCTATTTAATAAATGGTGCTGGGAAAATTGGCCAGCCATAAGTAGAAAGCTGAAACTGGATCCTTTCCTTACTCCTTATACAAAAATTAATTCAAGATGGATTAGAGACTTAAATGTTAGACCTAATACCATAAAAACCCTAGAGGAAAACCTAGGTAGTACCATTCAGGACATAGGCATGGGAAAGGACTTCATGTCTAAAACACCAAAAGCAACGGCAACAAAAACTAAAATTGACAAATGGGATCTCATTAAACTAAAGAGCTTCTGCACAGCAAAAGAAACTACCATCAGAGTGAACAGGCAACCTACAGAATGGGAGAAAATTTTTGCAATCTACTCATCTGACAAAGGGCTAATATCCAGAACCTACAAAGAACTCAAACAAATTTACAAGTTGCATTATTTCTTAATTCTGCATGACATCTTGTCACAGAGTTGAGTTTTTCGCAGGGATTGTTCAAAGGATCGAGACCATGCATTTTCCACATTCACTGGTTTTTCTCCATGTGCAGAGACCTTGAGTAGAGTACATCTGGCCCTCTTCCACACTATCTCTTGTGTCCCTACGGAAAAAGCAGAGATTTGTCTGACTGTAGAATCTGGGGTAGGAGTCTGCACACCTCTGAGCCTACAGAGAAGCCCAGTGAAGTTTTATGGAGTCAGAGGGCTATCCCATGTGCGGAAAATCTAGCTTCCCTACTGCCAGAGATTGCTGGTCAGCTGTAATCGAGAAGTTAACAATTAGAGCACTTGGAAGCCCATTTCATCACAGCTCCATTATGTCACTTATCACCATTACTGCAGGTAATAACTCAATCTTGATTATTCTGACCCCATTTTCTCATCTTATTGATTTGTAACTTTGGTTATACAAAATGTTATCTTTTAGTTTCTGATTCAAACCTCAGGTTTGTATAAACTCATCAGGAATAATACAAAATGTGTCCAGTTTTTGGGAAATGTAAATGAATTTCCATACTGTTTATGTTTGTGTCCGTGTGTGCGTGTGCGTGTGTGTGTATGTCAGTCACTTACACCCCGATGAACATGGTTCCTTAATTATATAGATGAAATACAATTATGTTTGTGGAAAATCGCCTGCAGTAAGGTCCATGAAGCTGACCCTGTCACATTGCTTTGAGGAAGCTCAGTGCACAGGTGAGGTCTCACAGGAGACATCCAAGGTTCAGCCCCCAGGACTGTCTGAGCTCCTGACCTGGAACGAGATGTAGGACTGGGCATCTCAGAAGCAGATCCCCCAGCCCTCTTTTATCTGGGCTGCATGGACAGCAGAGGGCCCACAGGAGCAGCTTAGAACTCAGCCAAGACAGATCACCATTTAGGAGCAGGTGCGGCAAAGAACCAGCCGGAGAACCTTTGACTATAATCTAGGGTTGTCTTCTTTGACTTGACAGCATCCAACCCTAAGGAGACCACTCACTGTATCATCTCTAACTATAAGTTTGTTGTTACAAGGAAAACCACAAGTGAATATAACTCTGCAGTTAACTCCTTGAACCTGCATTGATGAGTGTCCACGGCCTTGTGAGCGCAGAGACCACATCCAGTGCAGGCACAGACCAAGGCGGCACCGTCAGCCAACTGCTCCCTCATGAGTCTTCCAGTTCCCTTGTCCAAAGCGTCTGCTCATTCATGGGCTGAGAAAAGGGAAGTCACGCCTGCAGCCTACTCTCTCCATAGAGCTGACAGGGCAAGGGGACAACATCGATTATTCTTGGAACTTGCCTGTAGGAATGCAGCTGTGTGCAGACACACTGATAAGCACACACTTCTTTACATAATTATTTGGATTTTTTTTAATTTATTCTCTCCAACTTTTTTTAAAAAAATTCATCACTTTCCCCCTAATCAAAGAGGATTTTGATCGGAATTCTTGTGGGGAGCCCCCTGCTCTCCCAGATGCCCACCTTCATTTCTCTTGAAGGGAAGAAGAACACTAGCTCTCTTGATTTCTACTCTAATCCTCTAGGACTGAAACCAGAAGGTTGCATGTCCCCTGCGTGAGCATCCAAGAAGATCCTGTCTGTGGAAACAGGAGTGTCACAGCCTTGACTGAGAACCATGGTCCTGAAATGAGACGGTGTCCTCCATGGAGAGCACACGTGGACGCCCACACCTGAGGGCTCACTGCGCCTCACCACAGATGCACTCCCCTACTGAGTCCTGAGACCTGACTGCACCCCATAGAGTAGGGCTCAGATGAGGGATGCAAATCTCCACCAGCTCCACCCTCCTCTGGGTTGAAAAGCCGAGCACCGGGACTGGCTCAGTGACTCCTGTGCCCCACCATGGACACGCTTTGCTCCACGCTCCTGCTGCTGACCATCCCGTCCTGTGAGTGCTGTGGTCAAGCACTACTTCAGGGGTGAAATATCTGCTCTTTTCTTTGTGGGCTTCATCTTCTTATGCTTTCTCCACAGGGGTCTTGTCCCAGGTGACCTTGAAGGAGTCTGGTCCTGCGCTGGTGAAACCCACACAGACCCTCACGCTGACCTGCACCTTCTCTGGGTTCTCACTCACCACTAGTGGAATGGGTGTGGGCTGGATCCGTCAGCCCCCAGGGAAGGCCCTGGAGTGGCTGGCACTCATTTATTGGGATGATGATAAGCGCTACAGCACATCTCTGAAGAGCAGGCTCACCATCTCCAAGGACACCTCCAAGAACCAGGTTGTCCTTACAATGACCAACATGGACCCTGTGGACACAGCCACATATTACTGTGCACGGGGAGCACAGAGACACAGCCCCAGGCGCCTCCTGTACAAGAACCCAGGCTGCTTCTCAGGGGTGCTCCCTCCCCACCTCTACAGAACAGGAAAGAGTGGCTGAGATGCCTTTTCCTGCCAGGGCCTGGGTTTCTTATCCCCACCTGACTCAGACCCTTGTCTTCCTCCCTCTTCTTTACTAATAAATGGCATGTCCCCTGTTAGTGGTTCATGCAAGCAGAAGCTGTAACCTGTCTGACAAAAGTTCAGCATGAAAGGTTCCTGTTACCCCCCAAAAAAGACAGAGGAGACGTAATTAACCTAAAGAATTTTTTTTTCATAAGCACAGAGTGAATAGGCAATTTGCAGAATGACAGAAAAATTTTGCACACTTTGCCTGTGACAGGGAACTAATGTGAAGTATTTGCAAGGAACTCAAACAACTCTACAACAACAACAGCAACAAGAACCAAATAACCCCACTAAAATGAGCAAAGGACATGAGTAGACATTTTCAAAAGAACACATAGAAATGATAATAAATATATAAAAAAGGCTCAACATCACTGACCATCAGGGAAATGCAAATTAAAACCACAATAAGATATCATCTTCCACCAGTTGCAATGACTATTACTAAAAACTCAAAAATATCAGATGTTGGTGAGGATGGAAAATAAAGGCAACTCTCAGACACTGTTGATCAGGGTGTGGACGAGGACAACCTCTATGGAGAATGGTATGGAGATTTCCCAGAAAACTAGAAATAGACCTGCCATTTGGTCCAGCAATCCCACTGCTGGGCAACTACCCAAAGGAAAATAAACCGTTATTTCAAAAGGTACCCACACTTCTATGCTTACCATAAAACTATTCCCAATAGCACATGTGTCAAACAGAGTATCTGCCAACGGATGATTTAATAAAAGAATATAGCATGTATGCACAATTCAATACTCGTCAGCCACAATAAGGAATAAAACTGTGTCTTTTGCAGCAAGATGCATAAAACTAGGGGACAATATAATTAGTGAACTACCTAACAAACAGAATGTCACATGTCACACGTTATTACTTATAAGAGGGAAGTAAACAGTGTGTACACAAGGATATGTAGAGAGGAATTATAGACATTGGAGACTTAGAAGGATGGGAGGGCAGAAGGTAGGAGCATGATGAGACATGACATAATGGGCACAATATACAATAATTAAGAGTTGACCTGTTATGCCCAGACTGTTTGTTCCCCAAAGAAGACCACCAGAGTCCAGAGTCAAAGCCAAGCGGCAAGGATCTTTACTACAAGTTCGAACTTGGTCCCTCCATTCCATAGCATACAAGAGGGCCCCGAACAATGCGAGTGCTTGCTTTTTATAGCTCGATGTAAACAGGATATGTAAAGTTACAGGGGAACAATGTAATTCTCTCGGTTACAGCATTACAATTGGTTAATATTATACATTTAGCATTTTTTATTGGTTCCCGCTGCGTCCTTATCGGAGATTTCCCAGGTGGTGTTTTTCTGAAGTTTGAAAGAAATATGGAGGAATGTGTTTGTGCTGGGCTCAGGAAGTTGGGAGATATATGGGGGATGTGTCTCATTCCTTTCAGACCAATGATTTTAAAATTGAAATGTAACATATGATCAATAAATGAAATTGATATTGGTTGACTTCATTAAATTTAAAAACTTTTTCTACTCACGTGACTATAAGAAAATGAATGCCAGGTTACAGATGAGAAACTGTTTGCAAGTCATATAACCACCAATGTAATTATAATAAGAACCTCAGAACTCAACTGTGAATAAAAAGGAAACAACCAATGGATAAATTAGACAAGGGTTTGTACAGACATTTCATCAAAGACGATGTGCAGACGACACAGAAGCACATAAACAGGCTCTCAACAGGATTTTCCATTAGAGAAATTCAAACCAAGCCCACAATGAGACACCACCACACACTTTTTAAAATGACTGAAATGAAGAGGAAATACAGATAACACCAATGCCAGTGAGCATACCAGGTTGCTAGAGTTTAAATCATTGCTAACAGGAATGCAAAATGAAGCAGATACTCAGGAAAATAAGTTTTAGTTTTCTCTAAAATCAAACATGCCCTTAACACCTGACCCTAAGATCCCACTCCTGAATATTTGCTTCAGAGAAATACAATCTTACATTCACACATAACTTCTATTCAAATATTCAAGATATTGTGTGTGTGGGGGTGTGTGTGTTAGAAACTAAAAATAACATAAATGTCTAAAAATTTGAATAGGTGAAGTAACTAGGAAGCATCTATCAATTGAACACCATCAGCAATAAAAAAATAACAAGTGACCGAAACATAAACCATTACAGGTGAACTCCAGACATGATGCTAAGTGAGAGAAGCCAGTCGCAAAGATCAAAGGGACACAGCTGTCAGCACCATGGTCATCCTCAGGTGTCAGTGGTTTGGGCTGGGCTTTCTCTGCCTCTTTCCTGACCAGGCCCAGATGTTGAGCTCCGCCACATGCAGATGAAAAATCCTACTATTTTCAATCATGCTCTGAGGTTTGAATTGCTTCACAGACTTAACCAAACAAACAAAGGCTAATTTGAACAGTGTCCGGCATATTTTCCAACCACAAGAGAACTTCCCCCAGCTCTCCCGCTCCTCACTTCTCTCCTGCAAACCAGCAGCCCTGTAGTTTAGCCTGCATCTCCCATGCATCCACCCATCTCGTTCCAAGGGCCTCCCACTACACCCTCCACTGTTTTTGAGAGCACTGGCAGGCTTTGAACTTTCCCATATTCTGCTGTTATTGAAGTTAGGATGTTTAGGACCAAATTAAGGATCATACGTTATAACTGAATGCCAGCACTCCCTTTCCCCTGGGACACCACGCACAACCAAGTTTCTGCAGGTGGAGATATAGTTGAGCTTTTTCCTTCCTCAGCATAGGAACTGAGCTGTAAGTGGAGGGTCGGGCAGAAGATTCCCACCTTCCCAACACTTTGGTTATGGTGGAGCAGAACCTCTGCCAAAGGACAGAGCTAGAAATCAGGGACCCAATGTTTCCAGTGGCACTGGACCCAGGCAGAGCCTCCATCCATGAGTGGGGCTCCATGGAAGAAGTGAGTCTCTGGCTCTCAGTAGCTCTTGTCCAGAACTGAGCCTCAGCATCACGTGCTGTGGGCAGGGTCAGAGGGCCAATGTCCTGGCCCCTGGGGAAGAGTTTCCTCTGGTGGGAGCTGGAAGAAGGTGTCCTGTCTTCCTGGATGCATCTGTCTACAGTGGAGTTTACATCATGCTGAGCTGGGATGTGGAAGGAAGTAAGAGCATCTTAGATGAAATACGATGACTGGACTTACTGAGTTTTATAGATTTTCTTGAATAAATATTTCTTCACTTACTTTATGCTGTTAGAGCCTTTCCAAACCCTGTAATTTTTCAAAAGTTTCAAAATAATTTTCACTGGTCTCATGGGGACATGGATTCATTGAGCCCCTCATGCTGTCAAAGAGAAATACAATTTTTTTTCACTTTTTAGAGAACATCTGTGGGTTATAAAATAATGAGTTGACTTTTCGTCCAACACTTTGCAGATACCATCAATTTTCCTGTTGCTTGTAAGGTTTAAATAGAAGAACGCTGTCGTCATCTTTTCTGTTCTTTGGGAAGGAACACCCGCTCTACTCACCTCCACTTGCCTGTGTGTATTTCTATTTCCATTTGGTTTTCAGCAGTTTTAATAATATTTAGCTAAATGTGTGTGTGGGTGGAGGGGGTGGGGGGGCGGGAACAGAGCGTATTATTCTGCTGTTCTGTGTTCTCTGAGATGCACGGATTCACGGTTTACTCTGTCTCCATTTTGGGTACACAATTAGAAAAAAAAATGTAAGTGTTAATCCAGAAACAAGTATCCCTGGAGGGGGAACAGAGCCACCTGAGGGCGCTCAGGATCCACTGAGCACAAGAGCCAGACTCAGGGCAGGCGCAGATGGGGGTTAAGGTCTGGTTTCCTGTCAGCCCTGTGGCTTCCTCTCCATGAAACAGTTTCCTCTGGGGCAGTTCTCTGGATTCCTTATCCTGTTCTTCCTGTGAAGTCTGTAAAGAAGAAATATTTATCATAACAAGAGAAAAATTTTCTCACACGCACCAAAGGCAGAGTCACCCAGTCACTTAACTCCTGTTTCTCAGTGTCAGTAAGTTATCAAAGCTTCTGAATTTAGTCAGCTAAGTCTAGAAAAGGTGCGGTGTTTAACTCAACACTGCAGCCCAGCTCAACAGAACTCCAAGGGCCAGTGGGCAGCAGGCAGGATAAAGTGCATGCCGGGCTTTGGGGCAGAGGGAGTTCGCATCCAGTGCAAGAGAAGAAAAGCCCCCTTGGTGGTCACTGTCAGGGCTCCAAGCCCACAGTTCCAATTGTAGGTGACCCTATGCCAAGGAAGAGAGACCCCACCAATGATTAGTGTGGGTGTCAAGTCTGACAGTGCCACACTCACATCTCAGGTGATCATGGAAAGATTTACCAACACTGTTATTGTCTGCTGAGAGCAGCACAGGCCTCTCAAGACATTCCAAGCTGGAATTTCCTCAATGGAACAGGAAAGCAGGCTGGATCAGGGCTTTAAAATGATTTGGTGGTGGTGTCGGGGGTGGGGTGGGGGCGTTTCTTCTCAGGAGAAGGAGTTTGTGTGATTTAAACTTCACACTGGCATCAGATAAGGGAGTTGACACTTTATTCTCTCTAGCAGCTTAAGAAAATGAGTTGGGAGTTATACCTGATGTAAATGACGAGTTGATGGGTGCTGACGAGTTGATGGTTGCAGCACATCAACATGGCACAAGTATACATATGTAACAAACCTGCACGTTATGCACATGTACCCTAGAACTCAAAGTATAGTAATAATAATAATAAAAAAGAAAATAGGTGAAAAAGAGACATAAGGGTCCAGTATGTGTGAAAAGCAAACAGACCTAAAGAAAATAATTTTTTATCGTGATAAGCATATAATAAAAGAAAGAGAAGAAGGAATGAGACAGGCAGGGGTGCTGAATCAATGTCCTGGGGGAGCCTTTTCAATATCTACAGTCATCAGTTTATTCTGAAGGTCTCAGGTCAGCTTCTTGCTTCAAAATGTCACTGGTCCTTATCGGGTATATAAAAATCCTTATAGGATATCCACAGTTTGTCATACTTTACAAAAGTAGTCTCGTAATTAGATGAAGTTCTGAATTTAATCTTCAGTTGTGTTAAATATTTAAAAATAACACCATCTACAAATTAGGAAACTGAGACTATATTTTTATCAAGGGTTACAGCCATCCCACAGGCTGGAAAGCATAGTTTGGGTAAAGATGAGAGACTGGCACTCCCAAGAAGGGGTTGGGCAGAAGCTTTATGCTGAACGTGTTGGCTAAACAGACATAATCCACAGGTTACAGGAGGGGCTACTGATGTTCACGGAGGTGGTGCTGACACATGCATACTGAACAAACATGCATGTAGCATATGAGCCCTGTTCACTCACCAGTGGTGACTGAGCATTTAAATTCATTACAGACAGGCCCTATGTGCAAATAGCAGAAGCAGAGACACAGAGGCACTCAGTGTGCAGCCTCTGTAAACGGCCAGAGCCAGGCCATGGTGAGTGGTCTCTCATCAGGAGAAAGTTCCTCATATCAAATGTTCAATCAAAGCTGGGATTACGGCTTGTGGAACAGGGGTCAGTTCATCAGGGGATGGGCTGCAATTGTCCTCACAGTGCTTGTCTCAGTGCCAGTGCGTACTGAGCCACTAGAGAAAAAGGTTTAATTGAGCTTCTTTAAAATCAACATTTTGAATTATTTATCAGACATTTCTAATATGTCATGTTGTTTAGATTCTATTGCTGGAGAGTTAATGTAATATTTGGGTGTTTGTAACTCTGTTTTTTCATACTTCCATAATTGCTTCTCTGGTTCCTTTTCTTTAGCTAACCTGTCTCTTCTTATTATTTTTGAATTCATTCTGATTTTGATGAATATTTCATTCCCTTCAGAATGTGAATATAATGTACATTGTGTGGGTCTTTGGATTTTGGTTCTTGTTCACTCAGTGGCAATGACTCTGTAAGAGTTCGTTGTCTATAGATAGGCATTATTCATTTATTTATTTATTTATTTATTTATTTATTTATTTATTTATTTTGAGACGGAGTCTGGCTCCGTCGCCCAGGCTGGAGTGCAGTGGCTGGATCTCAGCTCACTGCAAGCTCCGCCTCCCGGGTTTGTGCCATTCTCCTGCCTCAGCCTCCCGAGTAGCTGGGACTACAGGCGCCCGCCACCTCGCCCGGCTATTTTTTTGTATTTTTTAGTAGAAACGGGGTTTCACTGTGTTAGCCAGGATGGTCTCGATCTCCTGACCTCTTGATCCGCCCGTCTCAGCCTCCCAAAGTGCTGGGATTACAGGCTTGAGCCACCGCGCCCGGCTAGATAGGCATTATTTAGTGGCTTTCTGAAATGGTGGTTTTATTTAGTGGCTTTCTGAAATGGTGGTTTTAGTACCAATGTACTGGACCTGTGAGTAGACTCACTGCCTCCTGCAGGTCCTAGATAGTGGAGGCCTCAGGAACTGTTTCTCATTTGGGATGCATTTGTTTCTGAGATTTGTGTTGGGTTAAGTTCACCTTTCATGTTACTAGGTGGCCTTACAGATTTGAGCTGACTGCGGGAGAAGCAGATGAGTAAACACTTGATATCTGTGCACAAGGAGAAGCTCTCTGTTGCCTCAGGCGATGGACTGATCTATGAAATGCACAGTGACCTGAGTTCCCTGCTTAGGCCCTGAGAAGGGCACCAAGCTGGACACACACGAGCCACCGAGCCTGGCAAGCAAAAGCACCAGCCTTGATGGAAATGGCCAGGTGAGGGGCAACTACTCAGTGTGATTTATTTTGTTATTAAGAGCTTTAGTGTGGTGGCTTTTTCAAATTCCAGCTTTAGTAGTAACACACTGGGCATGTGAGCAGACCCGTGGTCTTTTGCGGAGCTGGAATCACAGAAGTATTGAGAAGCTAATCTCATTTTCACCTGCTGTACACTGGTGGTAGCGGCTTTGTGTTAGGTCATGCAGTTTGAACACCAGGCCAGTAGGTGGCGCGTGCAGGTAAGAGCCGGCTATGGGGGCAGCAGAAGGATTTACGCTTTACCAGTGGTTAAAGTGGGAAATTTGTCACGTTCCAGATCTTAGAGAAAAGACTTTTAGTTATTTCTCATTCATTATAATACTACCTGAAAGTCTCTGGAACACAGCTTTTTATTATGTCGAGATGTGTTCTTTCTATACCCATTTTTTATGTTTTTTTTCATGAAAGGATGTTGAGTTTCATCAAATGCGTTTTCAACATCAACTGAAACAATATTATAAGTGGATTAAAGATCTAAGCGTAAAACCTAAAACTATAAAAACTCTGGATAATAACATAGGAAATACAGTTTAGGACATAAGAACTGACAAATGCTTTATAATGAAAATGCTAGAAGCAGTTGCAACAAAATCGAAAATTGACAAATGGGACCTAAGTCAATTAAAGAGCTTCTGTATAGCAAAAATCCCATCAACAGAGTAAACAGGCAACCTATAGAATGGGAAATAAAATATTTACAACCTATACATCTGACAAAGGTCCAATATCAATATATACATGGAACTTTAACAAACATTCAAGAAATAAAAAGTGACCAAGGGACATGAAAAGACACTTCAAAAAAGACCTACATGTGGCCAACAAGCATAGGCAAAAATGCTGAATATCACTATCATTAGACAAATACATATCAAAACCACAATGAGGTACCATCTCACATCAGTTAGAATGGTTAATCTTAAAAAAAAACCAGACTTTTAAGACTGTAGAAAAAAGGGGAAATGTATACACTTCTGGTGGGAATATACATTAGTTCAACCATTGTGGAAAGCAGTGTGGTGATGCCTCAAATAATCTAAAACAGGAGTTTCATTTGACCCAACAATCCTACAACTGGACAGATACCTAAAGGAATATAAACAAGTAGGTTCATTGCAGCGCTATTCACAATAGCATAGACATGGAATTACCTAAATCCCCATTACTGGCAGAATGGATAGAGAAAAGTGTGCTACATACAACCATGGAATACTATGCAGCTAAGAAAAGAATGAAATTATGTCCTTTGTAGGAATATGATGGAACTGGCAGTCATTACTCTTAGCAAACTAATTCAGGAATGGAAAACCAGATATTATATGTTCTCACTTATTTGTTGGAGATAAATAAAAGGAAATATTCTTCCCAGGCTTGAGTCTTCCTTATTCAACAAGTCATTCTAAATTAAGTGTTCAACGAGTTGCTGATAATCATTTAAATATTCTAATTCATATAGACCACTTATATACCTCAAAAATCAATGAGAACAGTATTTATCAGTGGGATTATAAGATAATAAATATCTGAATAGTGAGAATATGAAGGATATGGATGGTTTTTTAATTCAATGGGCACATAACTAGTGGAGACACTATATCCCTATGAAAAAGTTATTCAGACTTCAGAGATAAGTAATATTTCTTACGTTGTGTTTGTAGGAAAGACTGGGGCCTCCCTCATCCCTTTTCACCTCTCCATACAAAGGCACCACCCACATGCAAATCTTCACTTAGGCACCCACAGGAAACCACCAGACATTTCCTTAAATTCAGGGTCCAGCTCACATGGGAAATGTTCTCTGAGAGTCACGGACATCCTGTGCAAGAACATGAAGCACCTGTGGTTCTTCCTCCTGCTGGTGGCAGCTCCCAGATGTGAGTGTCTCGGGGATGCAGATATGACGATATGGGAGACTGTCTCTGATCCCAGGGCTCACCGTGGGTCTCTCTGTTCACAGGGGTCCTGTCCCAGGTGCAGCTGCAGGAGTCGGGCCCAGGACTGGTGAAGCCTTCGGAGACCCTGCCCCTCACCTGCGCTGTCTCTGGTGCCTCCATCAGCGGTAACTACTGGAGCTGGATCCGCCAGCCCCCAGGGAAGGGACTGGAGTGGATTGGACGTATCTATGGTAGTAGTGGGAGCACCAGCTACAACCCCTCCCTCAAGAGTCGAGTCACCATTTCAACAGACACGTCCAAGAACCAGTTCTCCCTGAAGCTGAGCTCTGTGACCGCCGCGGACACGGCCGTGTATTACTGTGCGAGAGACACAGTGAGGGGAGGTGAGTGTGAGCCCAGACACAAACCTCCCTGCAGGGAGGCGGAGGGGGCGGGCGCAGGTGCCGCTCAGGACCAGCAGGGGGCGCGCGGGGCCCACAGAGCAAGAGGCCGGGTCAGGAGCAGGTGCAGAGAGGGCGGGGCTTCCTCATCTGCTCAGTGCTCTCCCTCCTCACCAGCACCTCAGCTGTCCCCAGGGCTCCTCTTTCTTTGATATCTGTGGTTCTGCTTCCTCACATTCTTCTGCCAGAAAAGAAAGGAGGAAGGCACATTTTCCTCTTACAATTGAGGTTTCACCGATTACTAGGAACTTTCCTACAAGTTCCTGCATGGCCCATTATTCCTTAGTGATTAAAAAAATATCTATTCTAATGCTTCTCACCATCTCTTGGTTTGTGTCATCAATTGAATTGTGCCCTCTTTGAAATTCATATGCTGAAACCTTAAATTCAATGGATCTATATTGGAATTTTAATGATACAATTAAGGTTAAATTTGGTCAGAAGTGTGAGAACCTAATGCAATAGACGTGCTGTCTTTATAAGAAGAGGAAGTGACACCAGAGACCTCTCACTTTTCACGTGCACGCAGAGAAGAGGCCATGTGGACACGCAGTGTATTAGAAGGTGCCCCAGTGCATGCCAGGAAGAAGCCGCACCAAGAACCAACCCTGCCAGCACCTTGATCTTCAACATTCAGACTTTAGAATTGTAAAAAAATCAATATTTGTTGTTTAAGCCACCCACTCAGTGTTGTCTTCTTATGAAGACCCAGACAGACTAATACCACATAACTCATAACTCTGTTAGTGCTGTCCCCTGGATGGAGAATCAGACCCTGAGGCTGGTTACATCTCTCAGATTTCTACATAAAGTAGGCAAAAAATAGTAGCTGTGATATAAAAACTTGTCATGTCCCTGTTGACCAATTTCTGGGCAAAGTGTTTTAATGAAGCCCTTGGGGCTTTGTCACAAAAGTTGTCTTTTATCTTTTATTACGACCTAACTAATGGACAATGGGTACCAGCTGGATGGAGACTGACCACTGACCATCTTCTGCTGTCTCCTTAGCATGCCACAGAAAACCACACCAACATTACTCAATGTCTTCAACTTTCTAAATTTGCACTGAATGTATTGCTAAATGAGGAGCTACATGAGGTCTGAGTTTTGTTCCGTTCTTCCCAGTCTTCTTCTATTACCAAGGGCAGAAGAGACATTCAATGAAATTAGGTTGTCAATGCCCCCAACACCACATCACTTTTTAAGGTCCAGGAACTTTATTTGGGAGATAGTGAAACACACTTTTAAATGAAAAGCCCTAAAGCACATACAACAGCTGAAGGAATGGCCGCTGTGCACCTGAAGGCTGACGAGGCAGATGGTAGGGTCCCTTCCTCCAAGATGGTCCTGGGTGTGTGACGGTTGGATGCATCATGCATATGGAAATAAGGACTGGACTGAAGTAGAAACAAGGGCCACATACCATAGGAAAACAAGAAAAGAACAGATGGGCATCCGTGAAGACAGGTAATTAAATTTATTGAGTTTAAGATGGAATTTTTTTCCAAAGTTTTTAGTGTTCTTAGTTAAATATGAATCATTTCAACAAACTGAGAATTAAAAGGAGAATGGAGTTAGAAGTTGAGAGAGAAAAAAAGTCCTGAGAGAGCAGAAAGAAAATTCACACAAAACTGTCACATGGCAGAGGCCAGAATGGAGCTGATGCAGCAATGTCATTTTTCTGCAGTCCTAATTGAGACCCTTTGGTGTTTAAGGCATGCCCAGAGTTGAAGAACTCCTTTAGTTTTTGCTTCTCTGGGAAAGGTCTTACCTATCCTTTATTTTACAAAAAGATTTACATGGTAAAGTTTCTTGGTTGGCAGAGTTTTCTTTGTTTTTCAGCAATTGGAATACAGTCATGGGCCACCTAACAATGTTTCTGTCAACAATAGACCGCATATATGTTTGTGGCCACATAACATTGTAATACCATATTTTCACTAAGGATGTTCCATATTTAGATGTGTTTAGATAGAGAGATACTTACCACGGCGTTTCAGTTCCCTGCAGTGTTCAGTGCAGTAACATGCTGTACAGGTTAGTTGTCTGGAAACATTGTGCTATTCCACATAGTCTATGTGTAGTAGGATATTCCTTGTAGGTTTGTGTAAGTTCTCCCTATGATGCCTGCACAATGATGACACTGAGTAGAAATACATTTCTCAGAAACGATCTCAATCAATAAACCATACATTACCGAATATAATTCCTCTCCATTCTGAACTGAAAAATTCTGCTAAATCTGCTCTTTTTCTTTCCGTTTTCAAAAACCTTTCCTTTAGCAATGTGGTTTCAAACTATCTCTGATTTTTCTCATTTGGTTTACCTTATGTAAAATGTATAGAGCTTCATGGATGTGGACAAATATTTGCTTCTCCAGATTTAGAAAGTTGCTATGCTATTCCTTCTTTAAAAACCTTTCTGCCTCTCTTGCTCTGTCTCTCTTTCTCTGTCTCTCTCTCTCTGTCTCTCACCCTCTTCCTTCACTACCACGTTTGTCGTGTCTTTGCATAACTCCTCAATGCATAATTTCATTTTCACTGTGCTTCCTGACTCATCAGTCTTTAACTCTTTTTTATTTCTTTCATTTAAATTTTTCTTCTCTGTCTCTACTATTTCAAATGATCTTTCTTTGAGTTTACTGTTTCTTCTATTACTTAATCTAGTCTGGTCTAAAATCCTCTAAAAAATTTTGGTCTGACTTATTGTATTCTTCAGTATCAATATTTTTGCCTAGTCATCTTTTAAATGTTTTATCTGTATTAAAATTCTCACATTGTTCTTGCATGATGCCACTAGCTCATTGAACATGTTTCTAATATTTACTTAATTTTCTTCCAGGTAATCCATATGCTTCCTTTTCACTGATGTCAGTTGCTGGATCTTTATGCTGTTCTTCTGTTTAGACCATGTTCCCCTCCTCCTTCATTTTCCTTGACTGTCTTTGTTGCTACCTGTTCATTATAACAAAACCACCATACACTCTTCAAAGACGAGGCTTATAGAGATCATCCTCACCAATCAGTCCAGGCAGCAATTTGGGTGTCTCAAAACTTCATAGTATTCAAGCCTCTGTCTCTGTTCTTAATGGTCCCTGGGTTTTAGAGGATGATAGATTCTGCCAGAAATCACAGGTAGGGGAGGTAGAAACTACTTACAAGAAAAAAACAAACAACCTCATCAAAAAGTGGGCAAAGGATATGAACAGACACTTCTCAAAAGAAGACATTCATACAGCCAACAGACACATGAAAAAATGCTCATCATCACTGGCCTTCAGAGAAATGCAAATCAAAACCACAATGAGATACCATCTCACACCAGTTAGAATGGCGATCATTAAAAAGTCAGGAAACAACAGGTGCTGGAGAGGATGTGGAGAAATAGGAACACTTTTACACTGTTGGTGGGATTGTAAACTAGTTCAACCATTGTGGAAAACAGTATGGCGATTCCTCAAGGATCTAGAACTAGATGTACCATATGACCCAGCCATCCCATTACTGGATATATACCCAAAGGATTATAAATCATGCTGCTATAAAGACACATGCACACGTATATTTATTGCGGCACGATTCACAATAGCAAAGACTTGGAATCAACCCAAATGTCCATCAGTGACAGACTGGATTAAGAAAATGTGGCACATATACACCATGGAATACTATGTAGCCATAAAAAAGGATGAGTTCGTGTCCTTTGTAGGGACATGGATGCAGCTGGAAACCATCATTCTTAGCAAACTATCACAAGAACAGAAAACCAAACACCGCATGTTCTCACTCATAGATGGGAACTGAACAATGAGATCACTTGGATTTGGGAAGGGGAACATCACACACCGGGGCCTATCATGGGGAGGGGGGAGGGGGGAGGGATTGCATTGAGAGTTATACCTGATGTAAATGACGAGTTGGTGGGTGCCGACGAGTTGATGGGTGCAGCACACCAACATGGCACAAGTATACATATGTAACAAACCTGCACGTTATGCACATGTACCCTAGAACTTAAAGTATAATAATAATAATAAATAAATAAATAAAATGGAAAAAGAAAAGAAACTATTTACTCAAGCAACCCCTTGAAAATTTGGACCACTGGATAAAGTTTTATTATTGATGTATGATTCATCAAAATATTGTTAGTTCAAGCTTCTCTCCACCAGTCATTAATCATTGAAATTTTATCATTTCTTATTTGAATCTGGGGTTTATTCTTTGAATATCTAGGTAAAATTACAAACTAGTTTAAATCTACCTTTTGGCAAAATGATCTGCTGCCAAATTTCCATTTTTTGTGTTATCTCTTTTTGCATTTAAATCTAAGTCTGTATTAGACATGCATCCAAAATGCAGAAAAATGTCTTAATGTTCGTTAATTTATTTAATTTAATGGGGTTTACAGAAGATGTGAAAACCTCCTTTGTTTATCAAACACCTGACTATTGGTCAATAGCTTCCTCTTTAATTTTTCTCCCTCCTCTCACATTATCTATAATAAGCAGGGAGAAATGAAGACACACCATAGACAGTTTGCTTAGACATCCCATCAGCCAAATTTCTAACTCTCACTAATTCTAACTTCATCCAGTGTAACATAACTAAGATAGAAATTCTATAACAAGGTAAACATAGTTTCCAGTTCTAATACCACGTTTGTGACAGAAACAAAGCAGGTGTGCTCTCTGCGAGGTGGTCATCTGAGGTCTGAGACGAGGGGTCACACAGGTATTTTTATATTTGAGGGTTTGGGCAACAACAGTGATAACAATTCTGATCATCACTGGCTCTTACCGGAAAGTTTACAAGTAAAGTTACTGCTGTTATTTGATTTTAACACCTAGTTTGAATGAAGCTCAGAGGAAGAGGTCACATCCTAAGTCACACAGTGAGGAGAAATGGAGCTGTGCTCTGCTCTCCACACTACCTGCAAATCCCAGGCATGGGCCCAGGTTCCACTGACACGTGGCATCTGGAGGGCAGTTCTCAGGGGATGGTCTTAGCGCACCTGCTTCCTGGGGCAGGGCGCTTCCTTCTCTCAGTTGTGTACTTGCTCCTTCTGCCAGCTCTGAAGTGACCACTTGCATTGCCATGAATTATTCATATTCTCTCCCTTACTATGGCAAAAAGCATGTTTATTAAATTTTCAATTCATTTTCTCTGAAGCACACTGCGTTAGCAGAAAGGAATAAATCACATTCTTTCACCTCCCCCACAGCCCAAGATTCCTGAAGACAGAGCCGATGTGATGTACTCATAGGTGGATCTCTGCTCCAGCTATGAGGAGGTGGCCTTGGTCTTCAAGTTTCAGCAATTCTGGGAAGCCAAGGACACCTCCATCTCCTCCTCCCTGCTCTGCAGCTCACCTGAGAACAGCTCTCTCTTTGGAATATCATCTGTTTAAGGAATACAAGTCCCTGCTTTAGGATTTGGGGCCTGAGTGCACCTACTAGATCCAGCCTAGGACTGGAGATACTTTCCAGAACACGACATCACCTGAGACATGACCAGTCACACTGTTTTACTTTCACAATTTCAGCTTCCTCAGAAGAAAATTAAAATTGCTGAGACTTTTTCATAAACGTTGTGCCATGTCCTTTTTCTGTTTCCTTGCCTGTTCATTTATGTCCAACCAGGTGCCACATCTATGTAATCAGGTTAGAATCCTGCCTCCAATAACACATGAAGAGGACCTTTGGTTGTACTTTTGGTCTTTGCTCCAAAATGTAAAGATTACAAAAGTCATCACCTCATTCCTATGTCAAGAGGCGTCTGCACAATCTGATCTTCAGTGCCTTCGGGAATTCATCAAAGGAATGAAATTCCAATCAAAAATTGCCCACTCGCAAAACTGGAGAGACAAGTGTGTCCAGAATGGCAGTTGACACTTGCTTTGCTGGAACAAAAGCCGCACTTCTGTGTGTATATATACACACACACACATATATGTACATAAAGGGCACTTACATGGTAAGCACTATAGACGTCTGCAAGACAGATGTGGACTAGGGTGAAGTGAAAGTTCCAGAGGGCCGTACACTCCTCGGTCTTCTGGACTTTCCCTCCAGAAACCTCCCGTTTCGAAAAAATACAATCCAAATATGTTTCCTATGGGTCAGAAGTGGGGGAGTTATAATTCCTGAAAAATATGCCAAGAGCCTTCTCCAAAAGATCCTACAGGGAAGAACTTTTCCAGCACCTTGTCCTATGTGAAGAAAGACAAATCTGCCATTCCAGATCCCTCCCCCATTCTTCCATGATTGTATGAAGATGTAAGCAAATAGTCCATAGACAGGTAAGATGTAAGCAAATAGTCCAGGTAAGATGTAAGCAAATAATCCAGGTAAAATGTAAGCAAGTAGCCTAGGTAAGAGGTAAACAAATAGTTAATCCAGGTAAGATGTAAGCAAATCCAGGTAAATAGTCCAGGTAAGATGTAAGATAATCCAGGTTAGATGTAAGAAAATAGTCCAGGGGCACTGAAACCACAAAAGGCAGTAAAGATGAAAGTTGAGCTTTTCCCCTGGAGACGCCTGGTCAAGGTCACAGCCACTGCAGAAACCTCACTGCAAGGCAAGGCTGGGCTGGAGGGGGCGCTCAGGAGCCACCAAGCACAGGTTCCAACCCCAGAGCAGGTGTACAGAAGGATGGGGAGGAAGTTTCCTCTCAGGTATCTTCCTTTGTCAACAACAACAACAACAACAAAAACTATGTGTTCAACAAGTTGCTGATGTGCCTTTAAATATCCTGTTATATCAGAACTATTCATATAATTTAAGGTAATGAGAACTATTTTCTGAAGTGAGTTTCCAGGACTATAAATATCTTAATAGTGATGATATAAAGGATAGGAATAGTTTTACTAATTGAATGGATACAGAATGTGGGAGTCACTCAATTCCTATGAATAAAAATGCCAGATTTCAGTGTTAGGTAATGTTGCCCACATTGTGCATTTGACAGGGCAGTGATGGATCTGAGAGTGTGGCAGGTACACAGACCCAGTGAGTCAGAAACCAATATGTAAAGATGAGGATCTATGGATATGAACTGAAAGTACATAAAAAGTTCGTGAAATTCTATTAAATGGAGTAGGAAATGAAACCCAGACTTATTCAAAACACGAATTCCTTGACAATTATTTCTGGAGTAGTGAATTCACAAAGAACTCCAAAGTTCTCTTCCATCTTTTGATTCCTATTGTCTGTGAGATGAGAAAATCAACTCTAATTATGAATCACAGGGCAAATCTGTATATCAATGGTGGTTCTATTGAAGATCTGGATGATCAGGAAGCCAGGCAGGTGCTGGAGACACTGTCTCAGGAACACACAGCAGATCTCAGAGGGATCTGCTGGATACTCACGTGGGACATCAGCACTCACTTTCTCAGAGTCACCAATGAGCTGTGGCTGGTGCCTGATTCGACCAAGATGGGGTCACAGCACCTGGTCAGTGTCATGAAGAGTGATGGTTCCAGAAATCATCCGTGTGGTCTCCATGCTACTCAAATGTGGGTTCACAGTGAGGAGCATGTCCTCTGGGTGTTTGCTTTTCAGTGAAAGGATATCTGGCCACAAAAAGTTTGTAAATGGAGCAGGGCATCCATTTCTTCAAGCAGGATTAGGGCTTGGACCATCAGAATCCCACTCATGTAAGGCTGATGTGTCATTCATCTCCCGTTTCTTATCCTGGATCAGGTCTTGAGCTATGAAATGCTCTGTCTCATGAATATACAAATAACCTGAGATCCACGGAGGTTAATATGGATATGTCTGGGCCCTGAGAGCATCACCCAATAACCACATCCCTCCCCCAGAGAAGCCCCTGAGAGCACAGCTCCTCATTATGGACCGGACCTGGAGGATCCTCTTCTTGGTTGCAGCAGCTACAGGTAAGGGGTTCCCAAGTCCCAGTGATGAGAAGGGGTTGAGTTCAGTCCAGTGGGCTCTCATCCATTCCTGCGTCCTCCCCACAGGTGCCCACTCCCAGGTGAAGCCGGTGCAGTCTGGAGCTGAGATGAAGAAGCCTGGGTCCTCAGTGAAGGTCTCCTGGAAGGCTTCCAGATACACCTTTACCAGCTACATTATGCACTGGGTGTGACAGAACCTTGGACAAGGGCTTGAGTGGACGGGATTTTAGTTATCTGAGAGATGTTTCATATAACATTTATTCTGTAAGCAAATTTCAGGGATAGTCGAATGAATCAAATTAAGAAATCTGATACAGAACTTCCTCTGAATTGATCTTTGTAAACATCAATCTCTGAATCAATGTTGTAAATATTTTGGAACCCAAACACAAGTTCACATTTTAACTCTATTTTTGTCTCTATTTAAAAAATGCCAAAAAATCTCATTTTGTGCATGTGACATTTTGAATTCCTACAATCAATGCATGATATTTCTTGTTTTTCCACATTCATATTGTCATTTATCATCATGAGAATTGTGAGTTTTAACCATGCTAATAGGTGAGTAATGGTATCTAATTTTTATTTAAATGCACAAGTTCTTAATAAAAAATTCATATTTAACAATTTTTTTTTTTGAGGCGGAGTTTCACTCTTGTTGCCCAGGCTGGAGTGCAATGGCATGATCTCAGCTCACTGCAACCTCCGCATCCCAGGTTCAAGCAATTCTCCTGCCTCAGCCTCCCTAGTAGCTGGGGTTATAGGCATGTGCCACCATGCCCAGCTAATTTTGTATTTTTAGTAGAGTCGGGGTTTCTCCATGTTGGTCAGGCTGGTCTCGAACTCCTGACCTCAGGTGATCCACCCGCTTCGGCCTCCCAAAGTGCTGGGATTACAGGCGTGAGCCACTGGGCCCGGCCTATATATTTAACGATTTTTATATAATTTTTGGTGAGATGCCTCTCCTGATATTTGGTTCATTTTTAACTGCATTGTTTTCTTTTGATTAGTTGTAAGTTTTCTAGCATATTTATTATAAAAGTCATTTAACAAATTAAAAGAATTGGCTGGAGTCTGTGGCTCACAGCTGTAATCCCAGCAGTTTGGGAGGCCGAGACGGGAGGATCACGAGGTTAGGAGATCAAAACCAAACTGGCTAACACGGTGAAACCTCTTCTCTGCTAAAAAAAAAAAAAAAAAAAAAAAAAAAAAAAAAAAAAAAAAAATTAGCCACGTGTAGTGGCGGGCGCCTGTATTCCCAGCTACTCCAGAGGATGAGGCAGGTGAATCGCGTGAACCCAGGAGACGGAGCTTGCAATGAACCGAGATCGCGCCACTGTACTTCAGCCTGCGCGACTGAGCGAGACTCCATCTCCAAACAAACAAACATAAAACAAAAACAAACAAAACAAATGAAATGATTTAACAAATATGTGACTTGGAAGTATTTTCTCCCAGTCTGTGGTTGCCTTTGTCAGTGGGTATTGCGGAAAAATGTGTCTCTGTGTGTGTTTGCACAAATTTAGACCAAAAAATTTTAAAAAATTCATTCACAGATCATGTATTTGCCATTATATGTGAAGTCGCACTATGAAATACACTATTAGTGATTTTTTTTCCCATGTCTCTAATCTCAGGCCACAATCAACGCATGAGTGTTTAGTCTTCACCTACTGATTGAAGGACTCTCCGGTTGAGATATTTGGAAGACTTCTGTAAGGAGATGCATTCTTCTTCCCATTGTTTATTTATTTAATCATCTATTAATATCCGTATTGGTTTATGGTTGTCTATTTCATACTCTGAAAAAGATCCATGCTACATTATTCATTTTATTGTTCAAATTGCCACAGTTTTATTAGGTGCTGGGCGCTGATTTAGTTTGGATCCTGCATCCTTACGGCACAGCACATCCTTTTGTTTTTGAACACTTCCCTGTTTCCTGGAAGTTATAATAATTTCTAAGCTCATTTTCTATATTACCTTTTTCATACATAGAATTAGCCATTTTTATAAAGGTTGCTTGTTTCTGATTTTAAAGAATAATATTAAAATAAAATATTGTGATACTGGATATGTGTGTTGTTGATGTGGTGTAAGTACTTCTAGGACCTCTCAACCAATTGGCCTAGCAAATATGCATGTTTTTATGAACCCATGTTTATGGACACTTCAAAACTGTTTATGTATCTAATTTTCTGTAACTTGATTACATTAAAAATGAGAAGACACTGGACTCTCCACCCAACTATGCTACAACATGGACCTTTCTAGTCTTCCTTCCTTGACTGTCTATAACCACCCACTGCAAAGTGAGGAACCCCATCCCACCATATGCCATTTTATTACTTAGCCGCACAATTTCAGGACACATGCAGAGTGGCATCAGAAATGTAAAGTTGTACCCTTGTAAGAAACATATTTATCTACTACAATAGAGTGCTTATGTGTGGTTTGTTTACAATTAAAACTTACAGAATCTCCTCAAAGTTACTTAAGTCAGCAACTTCATTTTCCACTTTCTTCTGTGAAGTCATTTCAATTACACGGTATCGTTTCATTTGTTTGAAATTCTGTAAAAGCCAAAACTACAGTCAAGTAAACAGGATATTCCAGGAATTTAGAGGGTGGGTGTAAAATAAGTAAAACAGCCTCTGTTTAAGAAGAGTAAGAATATTCTAAGTAGTGATATGCAATGGTTGAGACGTGACACAATTAATTTTTCTAAGCTCATAATTTTGTGATGGAAAATATAAACCTAAATATATACAATTAAAATATATTTAGCAGTTCATGAACCCCTGGATTAAACACACACTCTACAAAATTATCTAATAACGTATTTGGGAGTGTGGGAATGTTATGAGATACATGCAGCAAAGAATGAAGTAATTTTCCTGATTGCATATATGATGTTTCCATTCAATGAAGACCTTTAATTAAGACAAAATCAATTTTCTACATGGCCCAGGCTTTTTCTTCCTGACAAGCAAACAACCCAGGTTTTTTCTTCCTGACAAGCAAACAACCCAAAACATTCTTTTCTTTCCTTGTTTGAGAAAAGTTTTCCCCAAAGTTCAGCTCAGTTCAGACATACACTAACCATGAATGGGCATGTACCCTCAGATGGGTACACACACCTGTCAGCATGCGGGCTCTTCTGTCAGACAAACACACCTTTCCTCATGTAGATTATTCCCTCAGACAAACACACATGTCCCCACATGGACTATTCCCTCAGACCACCACATATGTCCTTACAATTACTCTTTCCTCAGAAAACAGACATTTCCTCATGTGAACTCTTGTCTCAGACAAACAAACATGTCTCCAAGAGAACTCTTCACTCGGATAAGTACACACATTTCCACATTGACTGTTTCCTGACACAAGCACATATATCCAATGTTGAATAATTTTGTGGCAAAATGATATCAATACAATGATAATTATAAAACTCCTTCCTGACAAGATGTAGACACACATTTTTTTTTTTTTTTCATTTTAACTTAACTTTGCCTCATTGTCAGGAACAGTGGTTTGCAGCTCTAAATGTACTGATTACACACAGATGTCTGTTTTCTCTGAAAATGTATTTCTTATGTTCTTACTGGTTTTATTTGTCGATAATGTTTTCTGCAATGAAGATACCTGGACAGTGTCCACATTAGAGACTGAGAAAGAGTGATGGGCAGATTAACCCTGTGCATCCAGACCCAGGAATCCTTTGACCCTGCCCTCTCTGAAATGGAGACACAGAGGATGGATGAGCAATGCTGAGCAGTGCACCCATGATCACAAAAAGAAAGACATGGAAATATGTCCCCTCCCCTCTTTATAAAAGGCAGCCCATCCCCTGTTCCTTCAGGCCCTGGTGAGAAGCCACCCCATGTCTGTGCCCGTCCTCAGTGTCCGCACCGTGGGTTCTGCACTGATGTGGGCTTCCCTTCTCATCACCCTCAATATTAGTGTCCCTTATGAATCAGGTCCAGTTATGGCTGCTCCACATGGGGCTGTTCTCAGTCTGTTCCCTCTGTGTTTGCAGAAGACCTGTGTGAAGTTTACTGGTGGATTCTGAGGTGGAAAAATTGTGCAGCCCAGCGGTTCACTGAGCCTCTCCTGCACAGCCTCTGGATTCACCTTCACTGATTGCAGCATCAGCTTGGTCCAGCAGGCTCCACGACCGGGGCTGGTGTGGGCGGCAACAGGGAGAAATTCAAGAGGAAGTTCTTACGTGCACTCTTACATGCATGGTCTGACATCTTTACTTCTTTTATCACGTTTGTTCTGTAAATCACAACGAATGGTGCATTCTTCATCTATTATACATTTGGTAAATCTTTTTCGGGGTCTTTCAAAAAACTGGTAACTTTATCCTATGTCATATCTGTTAAGTCCTAAAAGTTTTTTTTGATGTCTACTTTTTCTGAAATTTACATAGCTACTATAGCTTTCTTTTGGTTCATATTTTCATAATCCATGTTTTCCAATCTTTATCTTTTCTATTTGTGAATATGTAGGATAACTTTCTTGTACATAGCTAACAGTTGGGTCTTGCTTTTTTTAAAGCAACTATAATAAATTCTATTTTTAGACTAATATTATTTTTTCTGTTATTTTTGTTTAAATTAGCATTTTATAATGATGTTTATATCTCCATTAACAGATTATATAATTCACTTTTTATAAATATGGTATTGATTACCACAAGGTTTACAATAAGAATTGTATATAGATTCTAATGCAAATACTGTGATGACCTTGATATGAAGTACAGAGAAAATGGAACTGTGTACGTTGAATTCCTCCTTCTCACCAGTCTTTCTTATTGTCAGTTTGCAATTATATATGCTATAAAATATAATATGTAATTTTGCATCACTTTATACACATACGTTGTAACAATTACAGATTAAAACTACAATTCATCTTGATGTTCCCTTTTTTTACAATCTTAATTTCTTTGTATAGATCTGTTTTTAGTGTATATCACATGGCTACTAGCAGAGAAACTTTGTAAAATGTGTCCTGAAACATGAATGTGTTGACAAATTGTCTCAAGATCTTTTTTTAAATGACATAATTTACTTGCCTTTCACTTTTAATGAAATTGTAATGCATGTAGAATTCCCGTTTGCATTTCCCTTGTTACTCATTTTCTTGTATTTATTTTCTTCCTGGAGACAATCACATATTATATTCTGCTGGGCCTTCATTAACCACGTTTCTGCGAATCTAGTCAGGGTTGGGTTTCAAGTTTATGGTTGCCCCAGCTATTGGAGTTGAAGTCAGCTTCTACTGTTCACAAAAATTTCAGATGCCTCTGGCAATACATGCTTTTGTTTCCCTGTTTTGCTTTGGGTGTTCACATGTCATTCTTCCCAGAGAGAGCCTGTCTCTTTTAGTCGTGGCAGGTGAATCCTGCTGACACATTTACTTGGTGATTGTTTGTGTGGTGAAGGGGCTTGGACACAGATGGATGTTCTCCAACCTTCTGACCTAGTCTCCTTCTTAGCTATGGGTGGTGAGACTGGCTCTGAGGCATGGCCTTCCAAGCGTTCCTGTTCCTTCCCTTAGCCAAGTGTCAGAGTGTCTCTTCCCAGCCAGTGGTTTTTCATCAGTGTCCTCAGCTTCTGACCCACTGTCCTTACCCCACAGATTCAGGATTTCATTCCTCAGGAAAGAGATGGGAGGTGTTTCTGGGTAGAGTTTCCTTGGTGTCCTCTGTTTCCTTGTGTTCTAGTTGATTCTACCAGTTCCCACAGGACACAAGATTTAATAAATGTCTCCTTCATACAGTCAAGGGGGACTCAACATTGAACGGAGCTGCTGTTCCTCCTCCCCAGTCCACACCACAGGACAGCAGGTGGGTGAGTTGTCTGGGGATTTCCTCAATTCTGTAGGAAAAGCCTTGAAGTGCCCAGAGTTTCACATTCTTACACCATTAGCACGCACGTCCTCAAGCCACTCATTAAACTTTTCCAGGTTAGATTTTTCCATCTTAAATACCAGGCCATGAGTGGCACCCGGCCCAGGTACTCTAATAAATGGGCCCTAGTTCTCTCTGCAGGCCCATATTTTCTCAGATTTCAGGGTTTTTTTCTCTGTGACATCAACTCAGATATGTTGAAGGGTTTATTTTTTGTAGTCGTTCAAGTTTTTTGTTAATGAGGTCAGAATAAGATCATCGTTTTCTCATTTTTTCCATTCCCATGCTTAGTATCTGCTTTCTAAACAACATTAAGAAGCTAAGACAACAAATCAAATACCCATTACTTGGTGCATTGTTAAACAATTTGAGAAATATTCATGTCTGAAATACAATGAACCATTGAAATCAAGGCATGCCTCCTTCACATAAGAACATGGGGACATTATCAAATAATTGTGCTGAGTGAAGGAAGCTAAAGAATTCACAGGAAATTTCATGTTATTTAATTTGTATAAAATTAACATGGAGATCTAAATTTTTCTGAGAATAGGGTGGTGAGAATAACAAGGTGGTGAAATAAAATTACAGAGAAGTGAGAGAAAAAATAAGAGAGTGAATTCAATTGCTAACAGCATGATTGAAGTGTTGATTCAATGACTGCACACATATATCAACATCTTCCAAATGCTATATTGTCCATTTGATTTCATTATTGATGGATGTTTTGAATAAAGCAGTAACAAAAATGAATACATTTGCTGAGAAATAACAAGAAAGAGATGAATATTGACACTTGAATAATCACGGACTCCTGAAAATACACACATATGAACACTGATTGCATATTTCAGGAAAACACTAGAAAAAGCAAAATTACATAAAGTTGTTATGACAGGTGGGACATCCTGAAAACCTCTCTAGACATATCCCACACTGCCCTGGAGTTGTCTCATAGGAGCAGCCTCCTGTAGTGTTTGGAGGCACAGACAGAGATAATAGGGCTAATTCTGGCCAGATGTGTGATATTGGACACATTGCACAACTGCTCTGTTCTGTGTGTAATTTACCTTCTCTAATAATGTAACATTGATACTTGCATTAAATATATTCTGCAAATATGAAAAATTAAATAAGCTGATGTGTGCTAAATGATTATCAAGGCACAATCACATAATCTGAAGCTATATTTTCCAGAGAGATAGGATTACCCCCAGTGTTTTCCAGGACACACTCATCTGCTCTGGGCACTGCCTTCTCCTCAGCTGTCCCACCTCTGAGCTTGCTATATAGCAGGAGACATGCAAATAGGGCCCTCCCTCTACTGATAAAAACCAGGCCAGCCCTGACCCTTCAGCTCTGGGAGAGGAGCCCAGCCCCAGAATTCCCAGGTGTTTTCATTCAGTGATAAGCACCGAATACAGGGGATTCACCATGGATTTTGGTGGTTTTTGCTTGTTGCTATTTTGAAAGGCGATGTATGGGAAATGAGAGATGTTGAGTGTGAGGGGACATGAGTGAGAGAAACAGAGGATATATGTGGCAGTTTCTGACAAGGGTGTCTCTGTGTTTGCAGGTGTCCGATGTGAGGTGCAGCTGGTGGAGTCTGGGGGAGACTTGGCAAAGCCTGGGGGGTCCCAGAAACTCTCCTGTGCAGGTTCTCAATTCACCTTCAGTAGCTACTACATGAACTGTGTCCACCAGGCTCCAGGGAATGGGCTGGAGTGGGTTGGACAAGTTAATCCTAATGGGGGTAGTACATATCTCACAGACCCCAGAAGGGCCGATTCACCATCTACAGAGATAACGCCAAGAACACGCTTCATCTGCAAATGAACAGCCTGAAAACCAAGGACACGGCCTTGTATTGTACCAGAGACACAGTGAGGGGAGTACAGTGTGAGCCCAGACACAAACCTCCCTGCAGGGCCATGCAGGGAGGTTTCCTTTCTTAGCTGCAGGATACGGGCTTATTTTTGCAGGACTCTGGAGTCTTATTAGGTTGTGATATTTCACTATGGTTATTTATCATGTTTTTTTTTAATTGGGAATTGTGTTTTAGTATTTTAAAATTTATATATAAGTGTATTTTTTAAAAATACATACCTTCAAAGAATAATTCTTCCTAATTGCACTTGTTCTTTTGGAGTTCTGTTAACATCTATTGATATCACCTATTACGTAGCTACAGGGACATTAATTTATATCTATAGACATATGTGTAAATACACGAAGTTATGCATACATATGTAGTCTTTATATTTGATATAATAAAAAATATATAATAATTATAAAATATGTCCTAAAGAATGAAACTTAATGATTAACTTAATATAAATTATAGTAATCCATAACTCCTTTCAATCATTCTCTATAGTTTATATAAACTGATGTCTATTTGTAAACTTAAACATAGTGTATTGGTCTTTTTGAAATAGCCAGGAACAAATTTCAAATGTCCTTGTCACATACACACACAGAAATAAGGATCTGAGGCGATATATATGTCAATTAGCTCGATTCAATTATTCTGATTTGCATTCATAAATCATGACATAGCTTTATTCCCTATAAATATATACAACCAAAATGTCTCAATTTTCAATGAAGTTTTAACTACGTATTTTCTAATACGTCCTAGGTCATTAATGTTTTCTCCTAGTCAGAATGTGATTAGATTGTCCTGAGAAACTCATTTACCCTCCTGCCTCCTGAAGGCTTCAGGAAGCAGCTCCTAGATGGGCAGAAGCCGGCAAACGTGTGTGTCCACACAGGAACTAGAGCCTCTCTCGCGGATTAGGTCTCCTCCTCATGATTACAGGGCTCTTCAGTTTTCTTAACAGGCTGTTGTACTAGATAAGCACAAAACAATTTCATTATGCTTTGCTTCGATTTTTCAAAACAACATACAGGTAGTAATTTTAGCAATAAACATATTACAACCTACTATACATGAGATCTTCCTGTGCTTCAAGGTTTCTTCTCAGGACTTTGTATGTATTACATAATTTCCTTTTTTTTTCTGAGATGGAATTCTGATGTCTCCTTATTACAGATTATTCTTTTAATTTAATTCTTAGAATGATTCTTTCCAGAGCCCCCGCCCGGCCAGCCTGGCGGAATGGAGGGGCACCAGGGCTGAGCCAGGCGCGCAGGGGCCGCCACATGTGCTGCGCAGGGAGCGGATGCACAGCGGGTGGAGAGCGAGCACCAGAGGCCGGGTGGGAGAGGCTGCCTGAGTAGCGCTGGAGATGGGAGAACAGCCCATCCTCACCCCGGAGCGCGGGTCTTCCAGACTGACCCCAACACCAAGAACTGGATGCCTGCGAGCCACAGGCGGTCACCGTTTCCTGCTTCTGTGATGTCACAAGGAACAGCTATGGGATCGTCAGTGTGGACGGAGCCAAGGTGACCATAAACAGCACAGTCACACGGAATCTGACCTTCACCAACACGTCACAGACGTCTGGGCACTGGGCCCACAGCAGAGCCAACACGGCGTTTGGTTTGGGGTTTTCCTCTGAGCAGCAGCTGACAAAGTTTGCAGAGAAATTCCCAGAGGTGGAAGAAGCGGCCAAGATAGGCAAAAACAAGACCCAGGAGAACATGGAGCCCTGGAGTGATCATCCCCGAGAATCCGGGCGTGGAGCCCCATCTTCTACTCCGGCATCCAGTGTCAACGGGACGGACGATGGAAAGGCCTCTCACGCCGCTGCAGCCGACCGGCACCTGCAGTCTGGGAACCACAAGCTGAAGGCGGCCTCGATGCAGGGCGCTGCCCAAGGGAAGAGGCGGGAGATGGAGCTGCAGGCCCGGCTGGAGGGCGACGCCCGGCTGCCCACGGCGCTGCAGGAGTCGGCGGCCAGCGCGGAGCAGAGGAAGAGGCCGTGACATCCACAGAGAGAAGGAGAAGAACACGCAGCTGAGGAGGAGGATGGAGGAGCTGGAGGCCGAGCTCCGAGAAAAGGAGGCAGAGCTGGAAGATCTCCGGAAACAAAGTGAACTCACACCTCAGCTCACGTCAGAGCGCGACGGCGTCTCTGAGAAGATGGAGGCCGCAGAGAGAGGATCAAAACCAGGAAACAAAGCGCGTTCCCTAAAGACAGAGGCTGAGGAGAGTAAATCCCGACAGCGCCACCTGGAGGTGGAGGTGAAGAGCTTCCTGGAGGTGCTGGACAGGAAGATCCACGACCTGCATGACTTCCGCCCAGGCCTCTCAAGCTGGGCAGTGACAACCAGTGCTGGCCAAGGCCCGGGTCCCCCCGGTGAGTCCCAAGCGTGTGTGGGAGACCAGATGGCGCTAGGACGTTCCCTGTGTGCGTTGCTTCTATAAATGGAGGGATAGTTTGTCCTGTTTCCAAACCAGTTGTGCCGTCCACTCACCCCTTTCCAGAACAGAAATCTCCTCTCTGCCAGGCACGGTGTCTCACGCCTGTAATCCCAGCACTTTGGGAGGCTGAGGTGGGCGGATCACTAGGTCAGGAGACTCAGACCATTTTGGCTTACATGGTGAAACCCCATCTGTACTAAAATACAAAAACTAGTGGGGCATGGTGGCATGCGCCTGCAGTCGCAGCTACTTGGGATACTGATGCAGGGGAATCACTTGAACCAGGAGGCGGAGGTTGCAGTGAGCCGGGATCGCACCACTGTCCCCTCCAGCCTGGGCGACAGAGACCGACTCCGTTTCGAAACAAACAAAACAAACCAAAAACAGAAATTTCCACTCGCTTCTCTGGCCTTGTGAGGTTGTGGACAACTGGAAGATTCTGACTCAAGAATCCAGAACTAGGTCTCCCTTAAACATTTACACAGTCAGGCCAGCCATGTTTACATCTTTCATAAGGGTTTTTGCAATCATCTGAAGTGAAAAAAAGCATTTTCTAATCCAAGTATTTATATTCTTTACACCAAGCCATCAGGCTCCTTTTATCAAATAGCATTCAGATTATTTGAATGTCCACCAGGCGCCAGCCCTGGGGAGCATAGAGAGAACATTCCTCTCCGTCAACATCGAGAGGCTTTAAAACAACTGTTTAGGGGAGACTTATCAAAAGACGTAAAACAGGTTTCTGGTTGGTGCATTTTCTGGCCTGGGAATTTCTGGCATCCAAGATACTACCCCCTGGCCCCCAGTTAGTATGGTTGCGACAATGTTCCTTTTCTTGGTTTTAATTTCTGAGCAGATGATCGTTGTGTGGGAACAGCACACAGTGAGGTCGCCTAGCATAATGCCTGGCACAAAGTAAATGCTTAATAAATATTTGTGTGGCTCATGCCTGTAATCCCAGCACTTGAGAAGACTGAGGCAGACAGATCACCTGAGGTCAGGAGTTTGAGACCAGCCTGACCATGGCTGAAGAAACCCCGCTTCTATTAAAAATACCAAAAAAAATTAGCCGGGCGTGCTGGTGCATGCCTTTTATCCCAGCTACTCGGGAGGCTAAGGCAGGAGAATCGCTTGAAACTGGGAGGTGGAGGTTGCGGTCAGTGGAGATCGTGCCATTGCACTCCAGCCTGGGCAACAAGAGCGAAATTTCGTCTCAAAAAAAAAAAAAAGACTTGAAGTCTTTGCCCATGCCTATGTCCTGAATGGTACTACCTTGGTCTTCCTCTAGGGTTTTTATGGTATTAGGTCTAACATTTAAGTCTCTAATCCATCTTGAATTAATTTTTGTATAAGGAGTAAGGAAAGGATCCAGTTTCAGCTTTCTACTTATGGCTAGCCAATTTTCCCAGCACCATTTATTAAATAGGGAATCCTTTCCCCATTTCTTGTTTCTCTCAGGTTTGTCAAAGATCAGATGGCTGTAGATGTGTGGTATTATTTCTGAGGACTCTGTTCTGTTCCATTGGTCTATATCTCTGTTTTGGTACCAGTACCATGCTGTTTTGGTTACTGTAGCCTTGTAGTATAGTTTGAAGTCAGGTAGCATGATGCCTCCAGCTTTGTTCTTTTGACTTAGGATTGCCTTGGAGATGGGGGCTCTTTTTTGGTTCCATATGAACTTTAAAGCAGTTTTTTCCAATTCTGTGAAGAAAGTCATTGGTAGCTTGATGGGGATGGCATTGAATCTATAAATAACCTTGGGCAGTATGGCCATTTTCACGATATTGATTCTTCCTATCCATGAGCATGGTATGTTCTTCCATTTGTTTGTGTCCTCTTTTATTTCACTGAGCAGTGGTTTGTAGTTCTCCTTGAAGAGGTCCTTTACATCCCTTATAAGTTGGATTCCTAGGTATTTTATTCTCTTTGAAGCAATTGTGAATGGAAGTTCATTCCTGATTTGGTTCTCTGTTTGTCTGTTACTGGTGTATACGAATGCTTGTGATTTTTGCACATTAATTTTGTATCCTGAGACTTTGCTGAAGTTTCTTATCAGCTTAAGGAGATTTTGGGCTGAGACAATGGGGTTTTTTAAATATACAATCATGTCATCTGCAAAGAGGGACAATTTGACTTCTTCTTTTCCTAACTGAATACCCTTGATTTCTTTCTCTTGCCTGATTGCCCTAGCCAGAACTTCCAACACTATGTTGAATAGGAGTGGTGAGAGAGGGCATCCCTGTCTTGTGCCAGTTTTCAAAGGGAATTTTTCCAGTGTTTGCCCATTCAGTATGATATTGGCTGTGGGTTGGTCATAAATAGCTCTTATTATTTTGAGGTACATTCCATCAATACCGAATTTATTGAGGGTTTTTAGCATGAAGGGCTGTTGAATTTTGTCAAAAGCCTTTTCTGCATCTATTGAGATAATCATGTGGTTCTTGTCTTTGGTTCTGTTTATATGCTGGATTATGTTTATTGATTTGCGAATGTTGAACCAGCCTTGCAACCCAGGGATGAAGCCCACTTGATCATGGTGGATAAGCTTTTTGATGTGCTGCTGAATCCAGTTTGCCAGTAGGCATGGACAAAGACTTCATGTCTAAAACACCAAAAGCAACGGCAGCAAAAGCCAAAATTGACAAATGGGATCTCATTAAACTAAAGAGCTTCTGCACAGCAAAAGAAACTACCATCAGAGTGAACAGGCAACCTACAGAATGGGAGAAAATTTTTGCAATCTACTCATCTGACAAAGGGCTAATATCCAGAACCTACAAAGAACTCAAACAAATTTACAAGAAAAAAACAAACAACCCCATCAAAAAGTGGGCAAAGGATATGAACAGACATTTCTCAAAAGAAGACATTCATACAGCCAGCAGACACATGAAAAAATGCTCATCATCACTGGCCATCAGAGAAATGCAAATCAAAACCACAATGAGATACCATCTCACACCAGTTAGAATGGCGATCATTAAAAAGTCAGGAAACAACAGGTGCTGGAGAGGCTGTGGAGAAATAGGAACACTTTTACACTGTTGGTGGGATTGTAAACTAGTTCAACCATTATGGAAAACAGTATGGCGATTCCTCAAGGATCTAGAACTAGATGTACCATATGACCCAGCCATCCCATTACTGGGTATATACCCAAAGGATTATAAATCATGCTGCTATAAAGACACATGCACACGTATGTTTATTGCAGCACTATTCACAATAGCAAAGACTTGGAATCAACCCAAATGTCCATCAGTGACAGACTGGATTAAGAAAATGTGGCACATATACACCATGGAATACTATGCAGCCATAAAAAAGGATGAATTTGTGTCCTTTGTAAGGACATGGATGCAGCTGGAAACCATCATTCTTAGCAAACTATCACAAGAACAGAAAACCAAACACCGCATGTTCTCACTCATAGGTGGGAACTGAACAATGAGATCACTTGGACTTGGGAAGGGGAACATCACACACCAGGGCCTATCATGGGGAGGGGGGAGGGGGAGGGGGGAGGGATTGCATTGGGAGTTATACCTGATGTAAATGACGCGTTGATGGGTGCTGACGAGTTGATGGGTGCAGCACAGCAACATGGCACAAGTATACATATGTAACAAACCTGCACGTTATGCACATGTACCCTAGAACTTAAAGTATAATAATAATAAAAAATAAAATAAATAAATAAATTAAAAAAATATATATATTTTTTCCAAAACCCCACTCAAAACCAGGGTATTATTAGAGGTGTAATAGTTGGACCAAAATTGAAAATACATTCAGTTTAGTTCATGTGCTCTCAAATATACTTTTTTATTTTAAAATTGTTCTCAGTTGTAATATTACACGAAATATTAGTAATTTATACTAATGACACAGGTTATAATACTGTATACAAAATTTGGTGACATCTGATTGGAAAAAATACATGTTCTCCATATGTTGACTATTTTTTCCTTCTCTATGAAATGTATGACTTCCTGTATGTCTGGTCTAGCTTTGATGAGTTCCCTTAGTATTTGTTTGTCTGAGACATGCTTTATTTCTCCTTCATTTATGAAGCTTTGTCTAGCAGTGTAGAAAAAGTATTCTTGACACATTTTTTAATTTAAGAAGTTTGAAATCAGGACTCCAATCTCTTCTATCTGATCAGGTTTATGCTGATAAATACACCATTAGTGTAGTAAGATTTCTTATAGGTTATCAGAAACTTTTATTAATTTTAGAATTATTTTCTTCCTATTGACTTTAGATACTCTGACACTTATAGATAATGGTGACTTCTGTTTTCCAATGCAATGTTCTGGAGTTTTATGGGCCTCTTTTATCTGTATGTGTAAATCTCTAGAAAGACTAGGAATTGTTTTTCAATTATTTCCTCAAATAAGTTCTCCAAACTATTTACTTTTTTATTTATTCAGGAAAATCTATGACTCGGTGGTTCAGTTGTTTGACATAATCCTCTACTTTCCAGTGGGTTTATTTTTAATTTTTTTCTTTATCTTTATCTTACTGGGTTAAATTGAAATACCTGTCTTTAAGCTGTGATGCTTTCCCCAAATTTAATATAGTCCATTGTTAAAATTTTAAGCTGTAAATTGTAATTAATTTGATATTTTTTTATTTCCAGAGTTCATTTTAAAAAATCAACCTCTTAAGTAACTCCTAAATTGGTGTTCTGATTTTTGTGTGTTTGTTCCCAACTTACGATTGGATTTCATTGAGGTTTTTAAAAATCAGTGTTTTTAATTCTTTAACTGGGAGTTC
This sequence comes from Macaca thibetana thibetana, assembly GCF_024542745.1. Lineage (NCBI taxonomy): Eukaryota > Metazoa > Chordata > Mammalia > Primates > Cercopithecidae > Macaca > Macaca thibetana. The sequence goes on from NC_065584.1 coordinate 359,925, forward strand.
AAATATATTATTTTGTGTAGAGTCTTATTGCTGGAGAGTTAATAGGATTTGGCAGGGGGTGTTGTAACACTCTGTTTTTTATATACGTCCAGAAGTGTTTCTCTGTTTCTTTCTCATAGGATAAATTCTCTCTTCCCATGATTTTTGAATTTACTTTAGTTTTAATGAAAACTATTTTCCCCTTTAGAATACAAACACAATGTATATTGTGTGGGTCTTTTGATTTTGATTCTTGGTTTTCTCAATGGTAAAGACTCTGTAAGAGTTCCTTGCCTATAGACAGCCTTTATTTCGTGGCTTTCTGAAAGATGTTTGTAGTAATGATACTGGGCCTGTGAGCAGGCTCACTGCCTCCTGCAGGGCTCAGATAGTGGAGGCATCAGGGCTCAGACGGTGGAGGCATAAGGAAGCATTTCTAATTTCCCAGTGGTATGCGTTTGTGTCAGCAGATTTTGTATTACATTGTGCAGTTCAACCTTCAAATTAGTAGGTGGTCCTTACAGAGATGAGCTAACTATGGCAGAAGAAGATGAGTACATGTTTGATATCTGTGTAGAGGGAGAAGCGTTCTACTACCTCAGGCAATGGACTGGCCTGTGGAAAGCATAGGGGCCTGAGTTCTCTGCTCATTTCCTGAGAGAGAGACAAAGCTGAACAGAGATAAACCTATTATCCTTGCAGGTTAAGTTCACTATCAAGTGTTATACACTTGTGATAGCAGATTTTGTATTAGATTTTACCCATCAACATCAGAACAGGACTGGTGCTTGCAGGTAAGACCCAGCTGTGATGGTAGTAAAAGTGTTTATGCTTTTTCAAAAAAATTACTTATAGTTTATTGTGAATATATTGTAAGTCTATGTAATTATGAGGTATAGGTGATACTTTGATATAGGCATGTGATGTGTAATAATCTCATCATAGTAAATGGAGTACCTGTCCCCTGAAGCATTTGTCTTTGGTGTTTCAAGAACTCCAATTACACTCTTTTAGTTGGTTAAACTGTAAAAATTAAATTATTATTGACTGTAATCACTTAGTTGTGCTATCAGCTGATGGTCTCATTCATTCTTTCTAAATTCATTTTGTACTCATTAATAGCCTACACTTTTTTCACATCTCCCCCGTTATCCCCCACAGCCTCAGAGAACCATCCTTCTACTCTCCAACTCTATGAGTTCAATGATTTTCTTTCCATGAAATATAATTATTTATTCTGTTCTGTGTATGAGCATATCCTAGCAATCCTGTACACACCTACATAGATGTCTATAAGCCTATGAATTATTCTCTGTAAATAAAAATTTATCTGATGGAGATAGATTATTTATTATATAATTCACCAAACTAATGTCAAATGCCCAAGCTGCAATACCGCAAACTCTAAGGTATGTTCATGCAATTCAATGAAGGAGAAAGTCTTTCAGACACAGGTGCACCTGAAATGATATAAATATGTAGGTAAGGACTCTGGGCTTGAGTGTCATTGTCCAGCCATGTTTCAGAAGTGTGACCTGTCAGGGAAGAACCAGAGTTCCTTGTGCTCTCAGAGGGGAGGGCTCACAGATGTACTCTCTTGTTCCCAGGAAAGGCAATTGCACTAATCTTGATGATGAGACTATGCTCCTGTGCTGACCTATTATAGTTTTTGACTGAAATTGTCACTGTGATCCCCAATCTACATCTATTCACACAGAAGTGTGTAATGGTCAGGCCACATTCTCAGCATCACACATTGAGACAGTTGGAGATACATTCCACTACCTTCTCCTGAGATTGCAGACAGAATCCCAAATTTCAAACGGTCACAAAAGGGAAGGTCTCAGATATCTTTTTTATGACGCACTCTGTGGGACAGATATATTTCCTCTAACCATGATGGATATTGTGAATTACCATAAAAATTGCATGGATGTAGGTTTGTATAAATTCACTGTAATGAGTATATTTAGCTGCAGCCCTAATGTTTTTGAATGGAGATTTGACAATTTAGATAATCTGGATGTTTGGTTGGTTTCATATAAATCTTCAAGGGTACAACAGCATTGAACCTACTGCAAAATCTATCCTTGATCCATGATCACACTCATCTCCCACACCGGCTCCTTCAGCACATCTCCCTACCTGGAAGAGGACTCTGGGCTTGTTGAGGGGAGGCCCCAGGAAGAGAACTGAGTTCTCAGAGGGCACAGCCAGCATCCTCCTCTCAGGGTGAGCCCCAAAGACTGGGGCCTACCTCATCCCTTTTCACCTCTCCATACAAAGGCACCACCCACATGCAAATCCTTACTTAGGCACCCACAGGAAACCACCACACAGTTCCTTAAATTCAGGGTCCAGCTCACATGGGAAATGCTCTCTGAGAGTCACGGACCTCCTGTGCAAGAACATGAAGCACCTGTGGTTCTTCCTCCTCCTGGTGGCAGCTCCCAGATGTGAGTGTCTCGGGGATGCAGATATGACGATTTGGGAGGCTGTCTCTGATCCCAGGGCTCACTGTGGGTCTTTCTGTTCACAGGGGTCCTGTCCCAGGTGCAGCTGCAGGAGTCGGGCCCAGAACTGGTGAAGCCTTCGCAGACCCTGTCCCTCACCTGCGCTGTCTCTGGTGGCTCCATCAGCAGTAACTACTGGAGCTGGATCCGCCAGCCCCCAGGGAAGGGACTGGAATGGATTGGGTATATCGGTGGTAGTAGTGGTAGCACCAACTACAACCCCTCCCTCAAGAGTCGAGTCACCCTGTCAGTAGACACGTCCAAGAACCAGCTCTCCCTGAAGCTGAGCTCTGTGACCGCCGCGGACACGGCCGTGTATTACTGTGCGAGACACACAGTGAGGGGAGGTGAGTGTGAGCCCAGACACAAACCTCCCTGCAGGGAGGCGGAGGGGGCGGGCGCAGGTGCCGCTCAGGACCAGCAGGGGGCGCGCGGGGCCCACAGAGCAGGAGGCCGGGTCAGGAGCAGGTGCAGGGAGGGCGGGGCTTCCTCATCTGCTCAGTGCTCTCCCTCCTCACCAGCACCTCAGCTGTCCCCAGGGCTCCTCTTTCTTTGATATCTGTGGTTCTGCTTCCTCACATTCTTCTGCCAGAAAAGAAAGGAGGAAGGCACATTTTCCTCTTACAATTGAGGTTTCACCGATTACTAGGAACTTTCCTACAAGTTCCTGCATGGCCCATTATTCCTTAGTGATTAAAAATATATATATTCTAATGCTTCACACCATATCTTTATTTGTGTCATCAATTGAATTGTTCCCTCTTTGAAAGTCATATGCTGAAATCAGAATTGTTAAGTGAGTTTTATGTCACAGTCAAATAATAAGTAACATTTTTTCAAATGCTACCATTGCCACTAAACTCATCCAGGAGCTGAAATCTGCTCTGGGCACTGCCCTCTTCTCAAGCGTCCCACACTGCAGCTTGCTATAGAGGAGGAGGCATGAAAACAGGGCCCTCCCTCTCCTGGTGAAAACAAGCCCACTGCTGGCCCTGCAGTTCTAGATGAAGAGCCACAGCCCTGGCCTTCCCAGGGGTTTCCATTTGATAATCAGGACTGAATGCAGAGGACTCACTCTGTGGTTTGAGGTAGACGAATTTTTGTTGTTGGTATTTTAAAAGTTAACTCATAGAGAACTAGAGTGAGAATGAGTGGATATGAGTGAGAGAAACAGTGGTTATATTTGGCAGTTTCTGACCAGGATGTGTGCGTATTTTCAGGGGTTCAGTGTGAGGTGCAGCTGATTGAGTCCATAGAGGACCTGAGACAACCTGGGAAGTTCCTGAGACTCTCCTGTGTAGCCTCCGGATTCGCCTTCAGTAGCTTCTGAATGAGCTGGGTTCACCAGTCTCCAGGGAAGGAACTGGAGTGAGCAATAGATGTAAAATACGATGGAAGTCAGATACACCATGCAGACTCTGTGAAGGGCAGATTCTCAATCTCCAACGACAATTCTAAGAACTTGCTGTATCTGCAAATGAATAGTCTGAGAGCTGAGGACTTGGCCATGTATGGCTGTACATAAGGTCCCAAGTGAGGAAACATCAGTGTGAGTCCAGACACAAAACTTCCTGCAAAAAGAAGAAAGGAGTGTGGGCTGAAGGGGATACTCAGCACTCAGCACTCACAAAACAGGTGCAGCCCCAGGGCAGGTGCAGATGGAGAGAGAGCAAGGGCTACTTTCCTTCAGTGTCTATGGTTTCCTCTGTTTCTAACATTTCCCCTCTGAGCCTCTGTACATTTATGTTCTGTGCCCACCAGGAGGTCCCTGGATTAGAAAACCAATTTAAAAGAGGAAACATTCTCATATGTCCTAAAAACAGAGGTAAATATTGGAGGCATAAAATGCATAGGTGGCCGTGTGAGTCTGTAGACACTGCCACCCCACAATGCCAGACTCACAAGTAGTGCTGGAGAAGGGTGGGAGTTTGATGGAGCTTCCCTAATGACCCTGTGGTCCAAGTTAAGTCTAGCAAGGCCGTCGGTGCCTCCCACAGCACAGTTCTCCATCAGGGATCTCCCATGAGTCCTAGCAGCAGCCATGCCTTAGTGTCTCCACCGAGCACCATCACTGTCTGGGAGGAGCTCCCAGGATGGGTGTCTTTGGCGCACACCAGGTGACGGGTGTTAAAGTGCAGGGCAGCAGCTGGCGGCCTGGGCTATTGGGCTCCCTGATGGAGGGATGAGAGGTGCATTCTCAGGGCCAGCACACTGTTTGTGGATTTTTATATAAAAATCAGGATTTTACTTCATTTTCTCAGATGACATAGATAATTACTAACAATCTGCAAACAATTGTAATTTTCAACTTTACCCCAAATTCATTGTTTCTTAATTCTGTGCAGGATGCAGACATGGTATTGCCTTCTCATGAGAAATTGTTCGATCTAAACTGAAACCAGTTGTTTCTCATATTCTTTGGTTTCTCCCCATGTGCAGAGATCTTGATTAGAGTAATTTTGGTATTTTCCCCACAATCACCCTCACCTCCCCAAATAAAGAGCAGAAATTCTGCTCACTCTGAGTCTGAGGGAGGAGCTGTTCCTGTACCACTCAGGGCCTGCAGAGACCCCCAGGTGCAGCTTCACTGAGTCAGGTGTTTCACTCCGTGTGATTGCTGCTAAGGTCTAATTGTGGGCTCAGAATTAGGACAGTATTTAGGTTATCAGAGGTCAATCCTATTCTAAAAATCATCATTATCACACATAGAGGTAATAATTCAATGTTCATTTTTCTAACAGCAGTTTATCTTTTTTATTTGATTGCAAGTTTGAGAAAAGAAACGTGATAATTTTTTAAAATCTAACCTCAAAATCTACTGAACTGTTCTAGGAGACTGACAATTTGGGCAATATGAGCTCTTTATTCTCAAAAATATGTGTGTATTTGGGAATTTCACCGTGTTGTCCAGAACCCGTTAACATCAACAACTATGTTTCTCATGACACTTCTGGCTTGAGACAACGTCAGAGACCCTCTCCCTCACGTGCACTGTCTCTGGAGTCCCCATCATAACCAGTGCTTCCTGCTAGAATTGTATCTGCCCCTAGAAGATGGACAGGAGTGGATCAGGTGCGAGGGTTGTGAAGGGAGCACAAATTACAACCCACTTCTCAAGAGTCCATATCCACATCCAAGAAACAGTTCTTACAGCTGAGCTGTGTCCGGTGAACACACAACTATGCATTTTTAAGAAAAGACACAATGAGGGGACTTTACTGTGAGCCTGGACACAAACCTCCCTGCAGGGGTGCATATGTCCAGCAGGGGGCACTCGGGCAGTACGGGAGCTTAGGATGATGGTCAGGGGTCAGGATGATTGTCAGGGGTCAGGATGAGCAGGATCAAGGCTCAGCATTGGGGCAGGTGCAACAGGGCAGAAAAGGGGCTGTAGATGTGGGTTGTTTTTACTATCATTTTTCACCACCAGACCCTCCACTACATCTTTTCTAATGTGTCTGAGTGTTCATATGATTAGAAAATGGCATTTATGTAAACACCAATATATACCCATATGGAGGTGCATCAAGTTGTCCTCTCCATCTTACATGGACCTTGTCCATCACGCACCAAGTCCCTGTGTTTACTTGAGTACCTCATACATTACGGTCCAAACAGGTGGGGTCTCTTTCTTTTTCTTAGTCTCTTCTCCTCCCTTTTCTCTCTGTCACACAAAAACACACAAACTGATAAATGCACAGAGCTCCCCAACTTTGATTATCTGATATATTGAAGCACACTGATTAATGTGCAGCTTTTCCACTTTGCCTGCTACTCATGTTATTAAGAACCATGTGTATCTCAGCTGGGTACTTCTCTAAGCTAAGTAGCATCTTTGTTTATTATACCCAGAGACCAAAAGCGATCCAAGTGTTAGTCAGCAGCTTAACTGGCAAACAAATTGTGGAAAATTCATTTACTGGAATAATACCCACTGTTACAATCAAGTACTGCCGGACACACTCAACACCATGCTTAAAGTAACAAGTACCTGAATAAGAAAAATAAGGCAAACAAATACAAGTGTATACATACAATTCCACTTCTATAATTCCTATAAAGTAAAAATGAACTTAAGGTTGCATAAAAACATCTGTAGTTAACTGTGGACATGGTACAAGAAGAGAAGGTATAGAAAGGAGAAACTACAGGAGAGCAAAAGGAAATTCCTAGGATAATTTATTTTTTCTCTGTTAGTAAAATGAGGATTATGTCAATATTTATAAAATTGTACACTTTATGTAAAGATTCTTATTTGCTAATTTCACCTCTTTAAAATATTGCAAATTTTAAAATATGTAATTTGGTAGAAAAGGTGTTAGAGATAAATAAAAAACATAAAAATTCAGAGACTCCTGAATATGCACATGAATGAACCCTGGGTCTCGCTATACTTTTAGGGAAACACTAGAATAAAAGAACATGATGACAGGATTTCAGTACAAGAAAGGAGCTTCTCAAACCCCAGGAGGCACGTCCAACCGTGTCCTGGAGTTAACTCGGGGAGCAGGCATGTCCTTTGGAAGGAGCCATGACACTGAGCTCCCAGCATCCGTTGTAGATGACACCATGCAAATGCCAAGAGATCTCGACTAAAGTGTTCTGTGGATGTTGAGTCTGATTATGCCACACACTCACACCAAGTGAGTATGGAAATGTTAGTTACCTGCCTCCTTGAGGAGTCTGCTGAGAGCAGGGCAGGTCTCTCATGAAGGTCCAATGTGTCTTGGTAGAGCAGGGAAGGAGACTAGCTCGGGGTTTTTATCATGGTTTTGTGGGGTGCGGCGGAGAGCATCCTACCTCCAGTAAGGGTTTTGTGGGGTTTCAAGGTCAAATTGGCATCAAGTGAGGGAGCTCCTGTGATTTCTAGGTAGATTTACCTTGTATGCTTTAAGAAAAAAGAGATGATGAAGGAAAGAGCCTTAAGTTGTCAGCGGTCAGGCCTAAACATAGAGTCGGATGACTTACTCTAAATAGCAAGTATGCAAATGGTGAGTAAGAAAAGAGACAAGAGTCCAATATGGGTGGACAACAGCCAGGTCTGCAGAAAATGAGAAGACTGAATATAAATAAAGAATAATGAGTAGGAGGAGGATATGGAGAAGGATTCTGGTCCAATGTCTTGTGTGGAAGCTTTTCATGATTTGAGATCATCAGCTTATTCTGAAGGTCTTAGGTCACCTGTCTTCTTCAAAGTATCAGAAGTGCCAGAGGATATGTGAGGATGCACAGTTTAACTTCTTCTATTTGAGTAGTTTTACAATTGTGTAAAATTCTTAATTAATTTTTTTTTTCTTTTGAGATGGGGTCTAATTCTGTTGCATAGGTTGGACTGCAGTGGTGTGATCATAGCTGACTGTGATTTTAAATTCCTGGCTCATACAATCCTCCCACCTCAACCTCCTGAGTAGCAAGTAGCTAGGTTTCCAGGGCCTTTCAGCCAAATTCAGCCAATTCTTTTCTTTTCTCTTATTTTCTTTTTTTTGAGCTGGAGTTTCCCTTGTCTTGCCCAGCCTGGAGTGCAGTTTCACCATCTCAGCTCACTGCAATCTCCCCCTCCTGGGTTCAAGCGATTCTCCTGCCTCAGCCTCCCGAGTAGCTGGGATCGCAGGCGTGTGCCACCATGCCAGGCTAATTTTGTATTTTTAGTAGAGATGGGGTTTCTCCATGTTGGTCAGGCTGGTCTTGAACTCCCTACCTCAGGTGATCCACCCGCCTCAGCCTCCCAAAGTGCTAGGATTACAGGCGTTAGGCACTGGGCCCAGCCTCTTCATTTTTATTCATATGTTCGTTCAGCAGCCACTATGTCTTCCCATAGTGATGTCTTCAGTTTCCTCTTTACTGCCTTTACCTTTTGAAAAAGCCTATCACTCCTGAGGGGAGATGGGAAGTGGGCCTGGACAGGGATTTGGTGCATTCCTCTGTCCCCTCCCAGTTCTTACTGGTTTCTCCAGTGTCTGTAGAAGAGCAGTTTTGATGGCTTTACCTCTGCAGATAATTTCTCTTGCAAGGTAGTGGTGATGGGGAGGTGTGCCTGGATGCATTTCAGCTGTAGTTGCTGTTTTGCTTTCCCAGACAGCACCGTCCCAAGGGGTAGAGGCTGGAGCATTTTGTGATGTGTCCCCAGGACTGAAGAAAAAGGTTCAAGAGCAGGAGGAATTCCTCAACTGTATACACTCTGAGAATTTAAACAATAACTTCTCTATCACACAGAATTGAAACCATCCAATGAATATGTCTACTTTAATCTTGTGCTAGCTTAAATGACATTTGGCAGCCTCTGCCACAGAAAAGATTATCGTCTGCTCCTGTTTACTTCCCTGCAAGTCCTTATAGCTCTTCAGAGTTCAGATACATTGTTTGTCTTATAACGTGAAAATTCTGATGTGTTTAAGAAAATGTGCTAATTTGCAGATCAGTAAGTTTAGTTGTTGTTGTAAGAATAATAATATATTTTTGTGAGATGCCTACATCTCCAAGCTGAGTAGCACCTCTGTGCGTAATACTTAGAAACTAGAAATGATACAAGTATCAAGAAGATACACAGATAAACAGTAATGGCCTGCTAATTTATTGTAATAGCATCCATCATTAGAATCAATACATTGTTGGTGCTCAACATTTTGCATCACAAGTAGTTATGACAAGCAAGGAGACACACAAATAAAACACATACTATAAAATTCCTACATAATCAATTAATGTAACTCAAAACTAAAGTATTAAATGTGAATGAGTGACTCAGAATATGATGGGGGAAGAAAATAATTGGGAAGGAGGAATTGCAGGGGAACACAAGGAAACTTTTAAGTGTAATGTATTTGTGCATTATTTGGATGGCAGAGGCAGAGACAAGGTGGAGGTGCCACACACTTTGGAACCAGATCTCCTGAGAGCTCTGTCACCAGAACAGCTTGAGAGAGGAAAACACATCCTCATGATCGAATCACCTTTCACCAGGCCCCACTTCCAACACTGGGAATTACAGTTTGACGTGAGATTTGGGTGGGGACACAAATCCAGACCACATCAGCTGTCTTTCATTTTTGCTCTTGCCTGATTGCTCTGACTAGGATTTCTAGTGTTATATTGAATAGGAGTAGTGAGAGACAGCATCCGTCTCTTGTTCCAGTTCTCAAGGTGTTTGAGCTTTTGCTCATTTAGCATGATGTTGACTGAATTTGTCATAGATGGCTTTTATTATTTTGAGGTTTTTGGTTTTTTTTTTTGAGACAGAGTCTCGCTCTGTCGCCCAGGCTGGAGTGCAGTGGCCGGATCTCGGCTCACTGCAAGCTCCACCTCCCATGTTTGGCCATTCTCCTGCCTCAGCCTCCCGAGTAGCTGGGACTACAGGCGCCGCCATCTCACCCGGCTAGTTTTTTTGTATTTTTTAGTAGAGACGGGGTTTCACCATGTTAGCCAGGATGGTCTCGATCTCCTGACCTCGTGATCCGCCCGTCGCGGCCTCCGAAAGTGCTGGGATTACAGGCTTGAGCCACCGCGCCCGGCCTGTTTTGAGGTATTTTTGATGCTAGTCTGTTGAGGGTTTTTATCATGAGTGGATGTTGGATCCTATGAAACACTTTCTCAGGATCTGTTGAGATAATCCTGTTTTTTGCTTTTATTCTGCTCACATGGTGAATCACAGTTACTGAATTGTGGATGTTGAATGAACCTTGCCTTCCAGGGGTAAAGCCTACTTGAGCATGCTGTATTACATTTAAAAGTGTTTCTGGATTCTATTTGCTAGTATTTTGTTGAGGACTTTTAGATTTATGTTAATCAGGAGTATTTATCTTATGTATTTTCTCCATTATGTCTCTTCCTGATGGTGTGTGCCAAGGACACACAGTAGAGAAAGGATAGTTTTTTCAATAATGATGTAAAAACTGGGCATCCATATAAAAAGAAATAAAATTAGGCCTTCTCTAACACCATATAAAAATCAACTAAAGATGAACATAATACCTGAAACCATAAACTCATAGACAACATGGAAAAGAAACTTCCTGTCATTGATTCAGAACTCATGTATTTGTGCACCCTGCACCCTTAACCTAGAAAAGCTTACAGCACTTGACTCACTCGTGAAGGGAGCTCCAAGGACTGCACCTAGCAAAGCGACAGCGATGGGCTGACTGAGGTTTTGGGGAGCCAACCCTTGTCCCAGTGTGTCCTGGTTGAATTACATGAATTTAAGAGAGATGATTTTGTAGCTTTAAGATTTAATATCTGCCCAACTGGGTTTCACGTGTGTAGGGGGCCTGTTGGCCATTCCTTTGCCCAGTTTATCTCTTTTGGATTGGAATAATTGATCCAACACCTGCACCATCACTGCACCTTGGAATACACAACTTTCACATTTTCTTAATTTGCAAGCTCACAGATGGAAGGAAGTCGCCTTAAGGCTCAGATGAGACTTTAGACATTTGAGTTGGAGGCTGACCAAGTTAAGACTTTTGGGGTTTATTGAAAAAAGATTATTATATTTTGCAATGCAAGGACATGAGAATTTTGGGCCCGAGACTGCAATGATATAGTTTAGATGTTCTCCCTTCCAAATGTCATGGTGAAATGTGATACTCAATGTTGGAGGTGGGACCGACTGGGAGGTTTTGGGTCATGGGGAAAGATCCTTCAGGAATGCCTTGGGAACCACCCCATGGCACTTAGTGAATTCTTGCTGTCTTAGCTACTATGAGATCTGATTGTTAAAAAGAGCCTGGCAACTCTCCTCCCCACTCACGTCCCAGCTCTCACCATGTGACATAGCCTGCTCCCCCTTTGCCTTCCACCGTGATTGTAAAGCAGATCCTGGTGCCATGCTTCTCACACAGCCTTCAGAACTGCAAGCCAAATAAGCCTCTTTTCTTTGTAAATCACTTGGCCTCAGGTATTAATTTATAGGAATGCAAAAGGGACAAACACACCGTCCAAAGCATTGTACAGATTCAACACTACTTTTATCAAATAGCCAGTATATTTGATTACATATTTAGAAAACAATACTAAAATTCACACAGAATCAAAAAAGAGTCTGAATAGCAAAACAATCCTAAGCAAAATGACCAAAACTAGAAGCACTGCATTCACTGACCTCAAATTATACTACACGAATGTAATCAGAAAGATAGCATGATACTGGTAGAAAAAAATAGAGAGTCCAGAAAGAAAACCAAATATATAAAACCAAATGCTCTTTGAAAAAACTGACAAAAATATACACTGGAGAAACAACCCTCTATTCAATAAGTGGTGCTGAGAAAATTAGATGGCCTTATGTGGAAGAATAAACCGAGACTTCCATATCACCATGGACACAAATTAACTGAATATGGATTCAGTGTTTAAATTTATAAACTAAAACTATAAAAATACTTGAACAAAATCTAAAAACAGTCCTCTGGACATTGGTCTAAGCAAATAAAATATGACTTGACTTCAAAAGCAAATGCAATAAAAACAGAAGCAGAAAACAGGATTTAATTGCACTAAAGGTCTTCCGCACAGAAAACATGGTGACCAGACAACCCGCAAATGGTAAAAATTATTTGGAATCTATTCATCTTGCAAAAGGCTAATATATAAAATCCATAAGTAACTCAAATAAGTCAACTAGAAATTACAAATAACTTCATTAAAGAATAGACAAAAACAGACATTTATCAAAAGAAGACACAGAAGTGGCCGACACAAATAAGAAAACATACTCAGCATCAGCAATCATCTGATAAATGTAAATTAGAAACAATATCACACGGCATCTTCCACCAGTCAGAATGGCTGTTATTACAAATGAAAAACAGCAGGTGCTGGCAGAGAAGCATACGAAAAATAATGCTTTATACATGCTCTATGAAAAACAATACAGAGATTTTTCAAAGAACTGAAGTTAGTATTACCATTTGTCCCAGTAATCCCTCCCAGTGGGCATATTCCTCCCCAAAGCAAACTTTTATATCAGAAAATGTTGCCTGCTCTCCTATATTTATTGCAACACCATTTTCAATAGAAAAATCAAGTAATCTATCTAAGTGTCAATCAATGGATGATTAGATAAAATATGATATATGTAAATCATGGAATAGTATGCAGCCACAAAAAGTGAAATTGTGCCTTTCATAGCAACATGAATAGAGTTGAAGGACATTATCCCAAATAAAATAACTCAGAAAAAATATAAAACACGTTTTCTCTCTTGTAAAGTAAACAATGCATACACATGTACATAGATAAAAGTAATAGACATTGGTGACTGCAAAATAGGGCACGGTGAGAGGAAAGTAAGGGTTAAAAAATTACCCAATGGCTTCAATGTTCACAAGGACTACTGACGTTTATATAAATATCCCATTCAATTGTGAACATTTACCAAACTGGATGTTGTAATGAGAACGACTTTTACAATGGTGATGTCAAACTCTGAAAGATATCTTAATGGTAAGCAGCTGAAGGTCAGTGAAGAGATCCTTTCTTACAGATAAGTGCAATTATTGGACAAACACACTCATTCCCAAATAACGCATTCATATATTAAGGTCTACAAATGGTTCAAGTTGCCCCTGATTCATTCAAATGTGGATTCAAAGTGAGGTGCGTGTCCTGGGGGAGCTTGTTCTCCAGTAGGGGAAGCTCTGTCAACACAGAGTTCAGGGATATGTAGGGAACGCATGGCCTCTAACAGGATTATGGCTTGAACCCTCAGCTTCTACAATTGTGTCGTCCATGTGTCATGTATTTACTCTTTCTAATACTGGGTCAGGAATTGGGCTATTCAATACCATCCTTCATGAATATGCAAATCACCGAGGGGAATATGGATATCTGTGCCCTGAGAGCATCACCCAACAACCACACCCCTCCTTGGGAGAAGCGCCTACATCATAGCTCCTCGCCATGGACTGGACCTGGAGGATCCTCTTCTTGGTGGCAGCAGCAACAGGTCAGGGGCTCCCCAGTCCCCGGGCTGAGGAGGAAACCAGGCCAGTCATGTGAGACTTCACCCACTCCTGTCGCCTCTCCACAGGTGCCCACTCCCGTTGCAGCTGGTGCAGTCTGGGCCTGAGGTGAAGAAGCCTGGGGCCACAGTGAAGGTTTCCTATAAGGCTTCTGGTTATACCTCCACCACCTATGGTATGTATTGGGTATGATAGACCCCTGGACAGGGGCTTGAGTGAATGGGATGGATCATCACCTACACTGGAAGCCCAACGTATGCCCAGGGCTTCACAGGACGGTTTGTCTTCTCCACGGACACCTCTGTCAGCACCACATATCTGCAGATCAGCAGCCTAAAGGCTGAGGACATGGCCGTGCATTACTATATGAGAGACACAATGTGGAAATCCACATCCTGAGAGTGTCAGAAACCCTGAGGGAGGAGGTAGCTGTGCTGTACTGAGGCGGTGGTACAGCAGTTTCTTTAATTTCCATCTTATCTCATTTTGCGTCAACTTCCACTTTTATATTAGCTAAGAGCGTGGGGTAGAAGGGTGCTCCTAAGAGATTCTTAACTTGCCATTTTGATGGGCTTTCCAGAAGATGTCAGAAGCCAGTTTGTTTGCAAAGCATCCCAAAGCCATGCTCTGTTCCAGACACGTGTGTGCCCATTTTCGGGTCTTTGATTAATTGACAAGCTCTCATCAGAGCACCTGGGCTAATTCCACATCAGGTAGAGGAATGTGTTCTAAAGGAAAGCTAAAGTTGTAATAGCAATTCCTGCTCAATAACCTTCAGCTTCATTGTTTTTGTGTGATCCATCAACGAATTACGTTAGATCAAGGTTCTCAAAGGGAATTTCTAATAAATATAAGGGATAAATAGAACTTACCTAATTAAAATAATACAATTGTGAACACAACCTCAATATTCAACCATGTCTCCACCCTTCACACCCTTCACCACAAAGGAATTTTCATCTCTCCTGGAAGTTGGGTTCATTTTGAAATTAGTTATTTTTTTCATTTTAATATCTCAAGATTATCATATGTGACTATTTTAGCAGAAAGTGAGTTATGGGAACTTGAACTAAACAACTGAAAACAAATTCACAACTAATTAAACAAGATGCCAGAATGTGATTGGCTCCAGGCTTTGTAATTCAACAGTTTATTACCCAGACTTGAAATTTACACGTCTTCTTGTTACCTTCATGGCACAGTTAACTCCCGTTATGTAAGAAATGGTGACTGCATTTCCAAGGGTCATGCACAGTTATGAAAATAGACTGGGTAAGGTGAGGAGTTGATTGTTTAAATTCCCCTCTGAAAAAGTAGCATCAACTCAACAAATCACTGCTCTTCCCTCTGTGATTAGAGCTATGTTACAGGCCACATGGACCTAAATGCCTGATGGAGATAACATGACTACATAAATTGGGCTGATCATTTTTATGCTATACAATTAATAGATGACACTGCACTCCAGCCTGGGAAACCAAAGAACCCTTCATCTGTAAAATATAAAAAAGAAAAAATTAATAGGTTCTGACTTTGACATTTTGGATAATAATATTTTCACAATCCAAATTTAATTACACAAATATGTTACCTACATCTTCACTGAAAAGTTCCCAGTCATGACGAGTTCCATCAATACTCCACGTGTTCAAATCTGGACAGCAAGAGAGTCTGGAGAATAAAACACAATGAGGGCAGTGAAACGTGTGTATATTCAGCACCTCTTCACTCAGGAGGACTCCGCACACCCTGGAACAGGCTGCTTTTCTGAACGGCTCACGAGGACTCCGGCTCACTCAGAGCTCAGACAGAAACCTCCCTTCACGGTGGGAGCTGGGCTGCAGGGGGCGCTCGGTACCCATAGAGATGAAAATGAGCTTTCAGATGGAACTTCCCTGCCACCTCCACATGGAATTTATTGTTTCATTTCATTAGCACTCTTTA
>NC_065584.1:375818-453598 GCF_024542745.1 Macaca thibetana thibetana
GCTCTTTGGTTTTCTTTCCATGAAATAGAATTATTTCTTCTGTTCTGTGTATGAGCATATCCTAGCAATCCTGTACACACTCACATAGATGTCTACAAGCCTATGAATTATTCTCTGTAAATAAACATTTATCTCAATTTTCCTCAATGTTCATAATTCTCCTGAAGGTGAGGAAGGTCTTTCTGGATGTGTTTAAACAAAATGTCCAGAGACCACCTGGTAGGTAAGGAGCTCACCTGGCTCTGGATGTTGGCTCTGTGTCTTTCCCTCTGTTGTCCCACAGGTCAGCTCACTTGTTCAGTCCTAACAAGAGAGCCCAGGTTTGTCCTGATGTTGAAACACACCCAAATTCTGATGACTCTCCTGTTACCCACATCCATGGAGACAGATTATTTATTATATAATTCAACAAACTAACATCAAATGCCCAAGATGCAATACCGCAAACTCTAAGGTATGTTCATGCAATTCAATGAAGGAGAAATCTCTCAGACACAGGTGCACCTGACACGATAAATATGTAGGTAAGGACTCTGGGCTTGAGTGTCATTGTCCAGCCATGTTTCAGAAGTGTGACCTGTCAGGGAAGAACCAGAGTTCCTTGTGCTGTCAGAGGGGAGGGCTCACAGATGTCTTCTCTTGTTCCCAGGAAAGGCAATTGCATTAATCTTGATGATGAGAGTATGCTCCTGTGCTGACCTATTATAGTTTTTGACTGAAATTGTCATTGTGATCCCCAATCTACATCTATTCACACAGAAGTGTGTAACGGTCAGGCCACATTCTCAGCATCACACATTGAGATGGTTGGAGATACGTCCCACTACCTTCTCCTGAGATTGCAGACAGAATCCCAGATTTCAAAAGCTCACAAAAGGGTAGGTCTCAGATTTTTTTTTTGTTTTGCTTTGTTTTTGTTTTTGTTTTAAATGACACACTCTCTGGGACAGATATATTCCCTCTAACCATGATGGATATTCTGAATTACAATAAACATTGCATGGATGTAGGTTTATATAAATTCACTGTGATGAATATATTTACCTGCTGCCCTAATGTTTTGAATGGAGATTTGACAATTTAGATAACCTGGATGTTTGGTTGGTTTCATATAAATCTTCACGGGTAGAACAGCATTGAACCTATTCCAAAATCTATCCCTGATCCATGATCACACTCATCTCCCAGACCAGCTCCTTCAGCACATCTCCCTACCTGGAAGAAGAGGACTCTGGGCTTGGTGAGGGGAGGCCCCAGGAAGAGAACTGAGTTCTCAGAGGGCACAGCCAGCATCCTCCTCTCAGGGTGAGTCCCAAAGACTGGGGCCTCCCTCATCCCTTTTCACCTCTCCATACAAAGGCACCACCCACATGCAAATCCTCACTTAGGCACCCACAGGAAACCACCACACATTTCCTTAAATTGAGGCTCCTGCTCACATGGGAAATGCTCTCTGAGAGTCATGGACATCCTGTGCAAGAACATGAAGCACCTGTGGTTCTTCCTCCTCGTGGTGGCAGCTCCCAGATGTGAGTGTCTCGGGGATGCAGATATGACGATATGGGAGGCTGTCTCTGATCCCAGGGCTCACTGTGGGTCTCTCTGTTCACAGGGGTCCTGTCCCAGGTGCAGCTGCAGCAGTGGGGCGAAGGACTTGTGAAGCCTTCAGAGACCCTGTCCCTCACCTGCGCTGTCTATGGTGGCTCTATCAGCGGTTACTACTGGAGCTGGATCCGCCAGCCCCCAGGGAAAGGGCTGGAGTGGATTGGGGATATCGGTGGTAGTAGTGGGAGCACCAACTACAACCCCTCCCTCAAGAGTCGAGTCACCATTTCAAGAGACACGTCCAAGAACCAGTTCTCCCTGAAGCTGAGCTCTGTGACCGCCGCGGACACGGCCGTGTATTACTGTGCGAGAGACACAGTGAGGGGAGGTGAGTGTGAGCCCAGACACAAACCTCCCTGCAGGGAGGCGGAGGGGGCGGGCGCAGGTGCCGCTCAGGACCAGCAGGGGGCGCGCGGGGCCCACAGAGCAGGAGGCCGGGTCAGGAGCAGGTGCAGGGAGGGCGGGGCTTCCTCATCTGCTCAGTGCTCTCCCTCCTCACCAGCACCTCAGCTGTCCCCAGGGCTCCTCTTTCTTTGATATCTGTGGTTCTGCTTCCTCACATTCTTCTGCCAGAAAAGAAAGGAGGAAGGCACATTTTCCTCTTACAATTGAGGTTTCACCGATTACTGGGAACTTTTCTACAAGTTCCTCATGGCCCATTATTCCTTAGTGATTAAAAATATATATATTCTAATGCTTCTCACCATCTCTTGGTTTGTGTCATCAATTGAATTGTGCCCTCTTTAAAATTCATATGCTGAAATCTTAAATTCAATGGATCTATATTGGAATTTTAATGATACAATTAAGGTTAAATGTGGTCAGAAGTGTGAGATCCTAATGCAATAGACGTGCTGTCTTTATAAGAAGAGGAAATGACACCAGAGACCTCTCACTTTTCACGTGCACGCAGAGTAGAGGCCATGTGGAGACGCAGTGTATTAGAAGGTGCCCCAGTGTAAGCCAGGAAGAAGCTGCACCAAGAACCATCCCTGCCAGCACCTTGATCTTCAACAGTCAGACTTCAAAATTGTAAGAAAATCAATATTTGTTGTTTAAGCCACTCACTCCGTGTTTTCTTCTTAGGAAGACCCAGACAGACTCATAACTCATAACTCTGTTAGCGCTGTCCCCTGGATGGAGAATCAGCCCCATGAAGCTGGTCACATCTCTCAGATTTCTACATAAAGTAGACAAAAAACAGTAGCTCTGATATAAACACTTGTCATGTCCCTGTTGATCAATTTCTGGGCAAAGTGTTTTAATGAAGTCCTTAGGGCTTTGCCACAAAAATTGTCTTTTGTATTTTATTAGGACCTAACTAATGGACAATGGGTACCAGCTGGATGGAGACGGACCACTGACCATCTTCTGCTGTCTCCTTAGCATGCCACAGAAAACCACACCAACATTACTCTATGTCTCCAACTTTCTAAATTTGCACTGAATCTGTTGCTAAATGAGGAGCTACATGAGGTCTGAGTTTTGTTCCCTTCTTCCCAGTCTTCCTCAATTACCAAGGGAAGAAGAGACTTTCAATGAAAATTGGCTGTCAATGCCCCCAATGCACATCACTTTTTGAGGTCCAGGAACTTTATTTGGGGGATAGTGGAATACACCTTTAAATGGAAAGCCCTAAAGCACATGCAACAGCTGAAGGAATAGCCACTGTGCACCTGAAGGCAGATGAGGCAGATGGTAGGGTCCCTTCCTCCAAGATGGTCCTGGGTGTGTGATGGTTGGATGCCTCATGCATATGGAAATAAGGACTGGACTGAAGTAGAAACAAGGGCCATGTCCCACAAGAAAACAAGAAAAAAACAGACGGACATCCGTGAAGACAGTTAATTAAATTTCTTGGGCATAAGATGAAATTTTTTTCCAAAGTTTTCAGTGTTCTTAGCTAAATATGAATCTTTTCAATGAACTGAGAATTAAAAGGAGAATGGAGTTAGAAGTTGAGAGAGAAAAAATGTCTTGAGAGAGCAGAAAGAAAATTCACACAAAACTGTCATGTGGCAGAGGCCAGAATGGAGCTGATGCAGCAATGTCATTATTCTGCAGACCTAGTTGAGACTAGGTTAGTTGTCTGGAAACACTGCGCAGGTTAGTTGTCTGGAAACACTGTGATATTCCACAAAGCCTGTGCGTGGTAGGGTATTCCCTGTAGGTTTGTGTAAGTTCACCCTATGATGCTTGCACAATGATGACATTGACTAGAAACACATTTCTCAGAAGTAATCTCTATCACTAAACCATACATCGTGGAATATAATTCCTCTCCATTCTGAACTGAAAACCTGCTGCTGAGAAATCTGCTAAATCTGCTCTTTTTCCTTCTGTTTTCAAAAACATTTCCTTTTAACAATGTGGTTTCAAACATCTCTGATTTTTCTCATTTGGTTTACCTTATTTAAAACTTATAGAGCTTCTTGGATGTAGATGAATATTGGCTTTTCCAGATTTAGACAGTTTCTATGCTATTACTTCTTTGAATATTCTTTCCACCTCTCTCTCTATCTTTCTCTCTGTCTCTCTGTCTCTCTCTCTCTCTCTAACAAACACACACACACACACACACACACACACACACACACACCCTGTTCCTTCACTACCCTTTTTGTCCTATCTTTGCATAACTCCTCAATGTATAATTTAGTTTTCAGTGTGCTTCCTGACTCAAAAGTCTTTAACTCTTTTTTATTTCTTTCCTTTACATTTTTCTTCTCTGTTTCAACTA
The DNA here is from genome assembly GCF_024542745.1 of Macaca thibetana thibetana. NCBI lineage: Eukaryota > Metazoa > Chordata > Mammalia > Primates > Cercopithecidae > Macaca > Macaca thibetana. The sequence continues at coordinate 380,164 of NC_065584.1, forward strand.
TTTCAAACGATCTTTCTTTGAGTTTACTGTTTCTTCTATTACTTGATCTAGTCTGGTCTAAAATCATCTATTAAATTTTTTGACTGACTTATTGTATTCTTCAGCATCAATAGTTTTGTTTAGTCATCTTCTAAATGTTTTGTCTCTATTAAAATCCTCACACTGTTCTTGCATGCTGCCACTAGCTCATTGAATGTGTTTCTAACATTTACTTTAAATTTTCTGCCAGGTAATCCGTATGCCTCCTTTTCATTGACGTTGGTTTCTGGACCTTTATGTTGTTCTTCTGTTTGGACCATGTTCCCCTGCTTCTTCATTTTTCTTGACTGTCTTTGTTGCTATCTGTTCATTATAACAAACGCCATCATACACTCTTCCAAGACGAGGCTCATAGAGATCACCCTCACCAATCAGCCCAGAGACAGTAATTTTGGGGTCTCTGAAACCTTCATAGTATTTAGACTTCTGACTGTTCTTAGAGGTCCCAGGTTTTAGAGGATGATAGACTGTGCCAGGACTCACAGGTAGGGGAGGTGGAAATTAGTTACTCAGGCAGCCCCTTGAAAAGTTGGACCACTGGACAAAGTTTTATTATTGAGGTATGATTCATCAAAATAATGTTAGTTCAAGCTTCTCTCAACCAGTCATTAAACCTTGAAATTTTATAATTTCTTACTTGGATCTGGAGTTTATTCTTTGAATATTTAGCTAAAATCACAAACTAATTTCAAGCTGCCTATTTGGCAAAATGCTCTGCTGCAGAATTTCCATTTTCCGTGTTGTCTCTTTTTGCATTAAATCTAAGTCTGTATTAGTAATGTATCTAGAATGCAGAAAAATGTCTAATAGTTCTTAATTTATTTAATTTGATGTGGTTTCCAGAAGATGTGAAAAACTCCTTTATTTATAAAATACCTGATTCCCCATTGGTCAATCATTTCCTCTTTAATTTGCCTCTCTTCTCACATGATCTGTAATAAGCAAGGAGAAACGAAGACATGCCATCGAGAGTTTGCTTAGATCTCCCCTCAGCTGAATTTCTAAGTGTCAACTACTAATTCTTATTTCATCCATTCTAACATAATTAAGATAAATTCTATAGCAAGGTGCACATATTTTCCCGTTTGAATACGATGTTCATGACAGAAACAAAGCAGGTGTGCTCTCTGCAATGTAGTCACCTGAGGTCTGAGATGAGGGGTCACACAGGTATTTTTTATAATATTTAAGGGTTTGGACAACAACAGTGATAACAATGCTGAACAACACTGGATCCTAACTGAAAGGTTACAGATAAAGTTACTGCTGCTATTTTATATTAATACCTTATTAGAATGAAGCTCAGAGGAAGAGGCCACATCCTAGGTTACACAGTGAGGAGGAATGGAGCTGTGCTCTGCCCTCCACACTACGCACAAGATCCCAGACGCGAGCCCAGGTTCCACCGACACATGGCATCTACAGGGCAGTTCTCAGGGGATGATGTTAGGGCACCTGTTTCCTGGGGCAGGACGCTTCCTTCTCTCAATGTGCACTTGCTCCTTCTGCAGGCTCTAAAGTGAGCACTTGTATTGCCATGATTTATACATGTTCTTTCCCCAATATGGAAAAATATTTATAAAATTTTCAATTTATTTTCTCTGATGCACACTGCATTAGCAGAAAGGAATAAATCACGTTTCTTATACTCCCATACAGTCAAAGATTCCTGAAGGCAGAGTTGATGTGATGTACTCATAGGTGGATCTCTGCCCTTCAGAGGTGGCCTTGGTCTTCAAGCTTTAGCAATTCTGGGAAGCCAAGGACACCTCCATCTCCTGCTCCCTGCTCTGCAGCTCACCTGAGAACAGCTTTCTCATTGGAATGTCTTGTGTTTAAGGAATAAGAGTCCCTGTTTCAGGTTTAGGGGCCTGAGTGCACCTACTGGATCCAGCCCAGGACTGGAGATACTTTCCAGAACAGAACATCACCTGACACATGACCAGTCACACTGCTTCACTTTCACAATTTCAGCTTCCTCAGAAGAAAATTAAAATTGCTGAGACTTTTTCATAAGCATTGTGCCACGTCCTTTCTCTGTTTTCCTGCCTGTTCATTTATGTGAGACCAGGTGCCCCATCTATGTAATCAGGTTAGAATCCTGCCTCCAGTAACACATGAAGAGGACCTTTGGTTGTACTTTTGGGCTTTGCTCCAAAATGTAAAGATTACAACAGTCATCACCTCATTCTTATGTCAAGAGGCATCTGCACAATCTGATCTTCAATACCTTTTAGAATCCATCAGATGAATGAAGTTCCATTTTTTTAATGACCACTCCAAAAACTGGACAGATGGGCATGTCCAGAATGACAGCTGACACGTGCTTAACTGGAACCGAAGCTGCAGAAGCCACAGGCTGTTGAAGGCACTTACATGGTAAGCACTAGAGAGGCCTGCGAGACAGACGTGGACTAGGGTGAAATGACAGTTCCAGAGGGCCACACAATCCTCAGCCTTCCGGAATTTTCCTCCAGAAATCTCCAGAATCTAAAAAATACAATCCAAATACATCTCCTATGGGTCAGAATTGGGGAAGTTTAATTACTGAAACACACACCAGGAGCCTTCTCCAAAAGAACCTACAGGGAAGAACTTTTTCAGATCGTTATGCTCTGTGAGGGGAAGACAAATCTGCCCATTCCAGATCCCTCCCCCATTCCTCCATGATTATACGAATGAGTAATGTTAGCCAATAGGGTAAGATGTAAGCAAATAGTCCAGGGAAAATGAAACCACAAAAAGGAGTAAAGAAGAAAATTCAGCTTTTCCCCTGGAGACGCCTGGTCAAGGTCACAGCCCAGAAGAGGAAGGTGATCGTGCCTCTAGGTTTCCACTGTAAGAACAGACAGTGCTGACCTGCACTGCACAATCCATTCTAACCAGGATGACGGCTCTGGATTAAAGATGAGAGTGTGGCCATGCACAGACTCAGAGGAGAACATACAGAAACTTAGAAAAAAATGACAGAGAGTTAGACAAGGACAGTAGAGCAATATGAAGCCTCTGACTTCAAGATTTTTAAAAACAAGATCTTGGAAACTCCCTCATTCACCTCAGCTTCTTTTATCATGAAGGCTTTGCAAGGTTCTTAGCTGAGACAAAGAAAATAACAACCTTCATGCACTTCCCAAGTCTTCACTTGGATCCTGTTGGCTTTAGATCTCTAGGAGAAGAAAGTCAGATACAGGGCCTAGTGTCAGTGTAGGAGGCACTTTCTACAGGTGAGGCACTAGGAAGAAGGGAAAACGGATGTTATTGGAATATTGGATATGAAGCGTGCTCTCATCTGAATGCATCTGCACCTGCTGGAAATCTCAGCAGCAACATTCAGCTGCAGGGAACAAGGCACACCCAAATCTCCTGTGAGGTTTTGGATTCATTTTCCACTGATTCAGTACATCTGGAGCTTAGAGAAGGGGCTCCCTCCTGTGTCATAGAATCCTTGCTTTGGGTCTCCCTGTAGAGTTCATTAGGTTTAGTAAGACTAATCAATTATTTCAAGAGACAGTGTCAGCAGCGTATTCTGTCACTGAAGGAGTATTCTAAGCCAGGACAAAGCCGTTTCATGTTAAGCTAGGGAAGCTGAGGGAAAGTGCTTTGTGAGCCCCATGGGAACTTCCTCGCAAGGCAAGGGCTGGGCTGGAGGGGACACTCAGGAGCCACCCAGCCCAGGTTCCAGCCCCGGAGCAGGTGCACAGGAGGCTGGGGACGAGGTTTCCTCTCAGCGCCTGTGTCTTCCTTTGTCAACAAAACAACAACAACAACAAAACAACTAAGTGTTCAAGAAGTAGTGGATATGCCTTTAAATGTCCTGTTACATCAGAAGCATTCATATACCATAAGGCAACAAGAACTATTTTTCGAAGTGGGTTTCTAGGACTGTAAATATCTTAATACTGAGGATATAACGGATGGGAATTGTTTTACTAATTGAAAGGACACAGTATTCTGGGAGGCACTATATTCCTATGAATAAAAAAATTCAGACTTTAGTGTTAAGTAATGTTGCCTACATTGTGTGAGTGACAGGGCAGTGATGGATCTGACAGTGTGGCAGGTGCATAGACCTAGTGAGTCAGAAATCAATATGGAAAGATGAGGATCTATGGATATGAACTGAAAAGATGTAAACAGTTCATGAAATTCTATTAAATGGAGTAGGAAATAAAACCCAAACTTATCCAAAACACAAATTCTTTTATGACTTTGGGAGCAGTGAGTTCATCAGGAACCCCAAACTTCTCTTACATCTTCTGATTCCTATTGTCCATGAGATGAGAAAATCAGCTCTAATTATGCATCACAGGGCAAATCTGTAAACCAAGAGTGTTTCTATTGAAGATCCTGGAGGATCAGGAAGCCAGGCAGGTGCTGGAGACACTGTCTCAGGAGCACGCAGATGATCTCAGGGGGACCTGCTGGACACTCACGTGGGACATCAGCTGTCACTTTCTCAGAGTCACCAGTGAGCTGTGCTGGTGCCTGATGGGACTAGGATGAGGTCAAGGCACCTTCTTAGTGTCATGGAGAGTGACGGTTCCAGAAATCATCCAGGCGGTCTCTACGCTAATCAAATACGGGTTCACAGTGAGGAGCATGTCCTCTGGGTGCTTGGTCTTCAGTGAAAGGACCTCTGGACATCGAAAGTTTGTAAACGGAGCAGAGCCTGCGTTTGCTCAAGGAGGATTGGGGCTTGGAGCGTCAGCATCCCACTCTTGTAAGGGTGATGTGTCATTTACCTTCCCTTCCTTATCCTGAATCAGGGTCTTCAGCTATGAAATGCTCTGTCTCATGAATATGCAAATAACCTGAGATTCACTGAGGTCAATATGGATATGTCTCAGCCCTGAGAGCATCACCCAGAAACCACATCCCTCAGCTAGAGAAGCCCCAGGCAGCGCAGCTCCTCACCATGGACTGGACTTGGAGGATCCTCTTCCTGGTGGCAGCAGCGACAGGTAAGAGGCTGCCAAGTCCCAGTGATGAGGACGGGGTTGAGTCCAGTCAGGGGGGCTGTCATCCACTCCTGTGTCCTCCCCACAGGTGCCCACTCCCAGGTCCAGCTGGTGCAGTCTGGGGCTGAGGGGAAGAAGCCTGGGTCCTCAGTGAAGGTCTCCTGCAAGGCTTCTGGATACACCTTTACTAGCTCTGCTATGCAGTGGGTGCGACAGACCCCTGGACAAGGACTTGAGTGATGGGATGGGTCTGCCTTGGAAATGGTAACACAAACTATGTGCAGAAGTTCCAGGGCAGAGTCACCATCACCAGGGACGTGTCCATGAGCACAGCCTACATGGAGCTGAGCAGCCTGAGATCTGAGGACACGGCCGTGTATTCCTGTGCAAGACACACAATGTGAGAACCCATATCCTGAGAGTGTCAGAAACCCAAGGGAGGAGGCAGCTGTGCTGGCATGGAGGAGATGACAAAGATTATTAGATTGAAGATTTTCTTAGAAAATGGCATTAAGTCATTAAAAAAAAGGAAAAATATAAATGTGTAGTTGAATAATTTTAATTATTTGAGAGATTGTTCATACAGCATTTATTCTGTAAGAGAATTTCAGGGATTCGAAAATGAATCAAATTAACAAATCTGATAAAGAACTTCCTCTGAACAAATCTTTGTAAACATGAATATCTGAAACAGTGTTGTAAATATTCTAGGACAAAAACACAAGTTTGCATTTTAAGTTTACTTTTATCTCTATTTTAAAAATGCCAAAAAATCTCATTTTGTGCATGTAGCATTTTGAATTCCAACCATCAATGCACAATAGTCCTTGATTTCCCACATTCGTATTGCCATTTATCATTATGAGAATTGTGTGTTTTAACCATGCTAATAGGCAAGTAATGGTATCTAATTTTTATTTAAATGCACATGTTCCTAATAAATATATTTTTGGTAAGATGCCTCTCCTGAGAGTTGGTTAATTTTTAATTGCATTTCTTTTGATGAGTTGTAAGTTTACTTGCATACTGGCTATAAAAGTGATTTAACGAATTAAAAGAATTCATTTAACAAATATGTGACTTGGAATTATTTTATCAAAGTCTGTGACTATCTTTTACTCCCTTATCAGTGGTCATTGCAGAAAAATGTGTGTGTGTGTGTGTGTGTTTGCATACATTTAGATTAAAAACAAGTAATTTATTCATCCATAGATAATGTCTTTGGCATTATATCTGAAATCTCATTATAAAATACACTAATAGTGATTATTTTTTTCCATGTCTCTAATCTCAGGACACAATCAACTCATGAGTGTTTAAGCTTCACCTACTTGATTGGAGGACTCTCCACCTGAGATACTTGGAATGCTTCTGCAGGGATATGTGCTATTCTTCCCATTATTTCTCTATTTAGTCACCTATTAATATCCGTATTGGTGTATGGATGTCTATTTCATTCTCTGAAGAAGATCCATGCTACAGTATTCATTTTATTGTTCAAATCATCACAGTTTTATTAGGTGCTGGGAGCTCATTTATTTTGGATCCTGCATCCTTACAGCACACCTCATCCTTTTGTTTTTGAACACTTCCCTGTGTCCTGGCATTACAATACATTCTAAGCACGTTTTCTATATTACCTTTTTCAGACATAGAATCAGTCGTTTTTCCAAAGACTGCTTGTTTCTGATATTAAAGAATGGTATTAAAATAAAAAATTGTGATACTGGGTATGTGTGTTGTTAGTGTGGTGTAAGTACTTCTAGGACCTCTCAGCCAACTGACCCAGTAAATAGGCATGTTTATATGAACCCATATTTGTGGACACATCGAAACTTTTATGCATCTAATCTTCTGTAACTTTATTGCATTAAAAATGAGAACACACTGACGTCTCCACCCAACTATGTTACCACATGGATCTTGCTAGCCCTCCTTTATTGACTGTCCATAACCACCCACTGCAAAGTGAGGATCCCCATCCCACCATATGCCATTTGATTACTTAGCTGTACAATTTCAGGACACATGCACAGCAGTATCAGAAATGTAAAGCTGTATCCTTGTGGGAAACATGTTTATCTACCAGAATAGAGTGTTTATGTGCAATTTCTTTACACTTTAAACTCATAGAATTTCCTCATTTTCAATGTTCTTTAGGTCAGCAACTTCATTTCCCACGTTCTTCAGGGAAGTTATTTCAATGACACTGTATAATTTGATTTATTTGAAATTCGGTAAGAGCCAAAACTGTAGTCAAGGAAACGTATAGAGATATTCCAGGAATTTAGAGAGTGGGTATAAAATAAGTTTGAAAGGCACTGTTTAACAACACTGAAACTATCTTTACTGATATGCAATGGTTGAGACACGACACAATTTGTCTAAGCACACAATTTTGTGATGGAAAATATAAATCTAAATAAATACAATTTAAAAAGTTCATTAACCCCAGGATCAAATACACCTTGTATAAAATTATTTAATAACTTTTTTGGTTAGTGTAGGGATATCATGAGATGCATGCAACAGAGATTGAAGTAATTTTCCACATTTGCATATACCATGTTTCCATTCACTAAAGACATTTTATTTAAAAAATCAATTATCTACTTGACCCAGGTTTTTTCTTCCCGGCAAGAAAATAACCCACAGGATTATTTTCTTTCATTGGTTGAGAAAGATTTTCCCAAACTTCAGTTCAGTTCAGGCATGCACTGTCCCTGAATGGGCATTTACTCTCAGATTTGTACACACACCTGTCAACATGTGGGCTCTCCTGTCAGACAAACACACCTTTCCTCATGTGGATTCTTCCCTCAGACAAGCACACATGTCCCCATGTGGACTCTTTCCTCAGACCACCACATATGTCCTTACATTTACTCTTTCCTCAGAAAACAGACATTTCCTCATGTGAACTCTTGTCTCAGACAAACAAACATGTCTCCATGAGAACTCTTCAGTCAGATAAGTACACACATTTCCACATTGACTGTTTCCTGACACAAGCACATATATCCAGTGTTGAACTGTCTTGTGGAAAAGATGATGGCAATTATAAACCCCAGCCCTGAGAAGGTGTAGATCTGCATTTTTTTCATTGTAACTTAACTTTGCCTCATTGTCAGGAACAGTGGTTTGCAGCTCTAAATGCACTGATTACAGACAGATGTCCATTTTCTTTGGAAATGCATATGTTGTGTTCTTACTGGACATATTTGTCGAAATTGTTTGCTACGATGAACATACCTGAACAGTGTCCACATTAGAGAAGAAGAAAGAGTAATAGGCAGATTAACCCTGTGCATCCAGACCCGGGAATCCTTTGTCTTTGCCCTCCCTGAAATGGAGACACAGAGGATGGATGAGCAATGCTGAGCGGTGCACCCATGACCACAAACAGAAAGACACGGAAATATGTCCCCTCCCCTCCTTATGAAAGGCAGCTCATCCCCTGTTCCTTCAGGCCCTGGTGAGGAGCCACCCCATGTCTGTGTCCTTCCTCAGTGTCCGCACCGTGGGGTCTGCACTGATCTGGGCTTCCCTCCTCATCACCCTCAGTATCAGGGGCCCTTGTGAATCAGGTCCAGCTGCGGCTGCTCCACATGGGGCTGTTCTCAGTCTGTTCCATCTATGTTTGCAGAATTCCTGTTTGAAGTTCATTGGTGGAGTCTGAGGGGGGAAAATTGTACAGCCCAGTGGTTCACTAAGCCCCTCCTGCAAAGCCTCTGGATTCACCTTCACTGATTGCCGCATAATCGTGGTTCATCAGCCTCCAGGACTGGGGCTGTTGTGAGCAGTAACAGGGAGAAATTCAAGAGGAAGTTCCCAGTGGTGCCCTCCATGACGACAAAGGAGCTTCTCCGTCCCCGGGGTGCCCTTACGTGCATGGTCTCACTGACATCTTTACTTCCTCACTCACGTTTGTTCTGTAAATCACAATGAATGGGGCATTCTTCGTCTATTATATATTTGTTAAGTCTTGTTTGGCATCTTTTTACAAAACTGGTCACTTTATCTTATGCAATATCCCTGTTAAGTCCTGAAAGTATTTTTTGATGTCTACTTTGTCTGAAATTTACACAGCAATTATAACTTTCTTTTGGTTCATATTTTCATCATCCATCATTTACCATCTTTATCTTTTCTATTTGTGGAAATGTACAGTAACTTCCTTGTACGCAGCTAATAGTTGGGCCGTGCTTTTTAAAATCAACTACAATAAATTCTATTTTAAAGTTAATATTATTTTCCTGTTATTTTGTGTTTAAATTAGCATTTCATAATGATATTTATTTCTCTATTAAAATATTATCTAATTCACATTTTATTAATATTATATTGGCTTCCATAAGGTTTACAATAAGAATTGTATGGAATTAGATTCTAATGCAGATACTGTTATGGCCTTGATCTGAAGTACAGACATAGTGTAACTGTGTGCTTTGAATTCCTCCTTCTCACCACTCCTTCTTGTTTACTCTCAGTTTGCACTTACATATAAAATATAATATATATTTTTATCGCTTTATATAGTTGTATGTTATAGCAATTACAGAGATAATAACTGCACTTCATCTTGATTTTCCCTTTTTTTACAATCTTAATTTCTTTGTATAGATCTATGTTTTGAGTGCATATCCCATGGCTACTCGCAGAGAAACTTTGCTAACATGTGCCCTGAAACACGAATCTGCTGACAAATTGTCTCAGGATTTTTTTTAATGATATAATTTTATTTGCTTTCACATTTTTATAAAAATGAAATGCATGTATAATTTCAGTTTACATTTCGCTTGTAATTTATTTTCTTGCATTTATTTTTTTCTTCCAGGAGATGATCACATATTACATTCTGTTGGGCCTTTATTAACCACATTTCTGTGAGTCTACTCAGGGTTGGATTTCAAGTGTATGGTTGCAATGGCTATCACAGTTGAAGTCAGCTTCTCCTGTTCACAAAAGCTTCAGGTTCCTCCAGCAATACCTGCTTTTGTGTCCCTGTTTGGCTTTGGGTTTTCACATTTCATTCTCCCAGAGAGCCTCTTTCAGCTGTGGCAGGTGTATCCTGCTGACACTTTTACTTGGTGACTGTTTGTGTGGTGAAGGGGCTTGGACACAGGGGCACATTCTCCAACCTTCTGACTAAGCCTCCTTCTTAGCTATGGGTGGTGTGACTGGCTCTGAAGCATGGCCTTACAAGGGTTTCTGTTCCTTCCCTTCCCCAGTGTCAGAGTGTCTCTTCCCAGCCACAGTGGATTTTCATCAGTGTCCTCAGCTTCTGACCCACTGTCCTTACACGACAGATTCAGGATTTCATTCCTCAGGAAAGAGATGGGAGGTGTTTCTGGGTAGAGTTTCCATGGTGTCCTCTGTTTCTTTGTGTTCTAGTTGATTCTACCAGTGCCTAAAGGACACAAGATTTAATAAATGTCTCCCACATATAGTGAAGGGGGATTCAGCATTGAACGGAGCTGCTGTTCTTCCTCCCCAGTCCACACCACAGGACAGCAGGTGGGTGAGTTGTCTGGGGATTTCCCCAATTCTGTAGGAAAAGCCTGCAAGTGCCAGGAGTTTCACATTCACACACCATTAGCACACACGTCCTCAAAACTCATGAAACCTTTCCAGGTTAGCTTTTTCCTTCTTCCATATGATGCTGTGAGTGGCATCTGCCCCGGTTACTCTAATGAGTGGCATCTGCCCCAGTTACTCTAATAAGTGGACCCTAGTTCTCACTGCAGGCCCCTATTTTCTCAGAATACAGGGATTTGTTTTTCTCTGTAACATCAACTCAGATATGTTGAAGGGTTTATTTTTTGTAGTTATTCATGATTTTTGTTAACAAGGTCAGAATAAGATTAATTTCTCAATTTTTACATTATAATGCTTAGTAGCTAATATCTAAATAAAATTCAGAAACTGAGATAACATATCAAGTACCATTATTTGGTGCATTGTCAAACAATTTGAGAAATATTAATGTAACAAAATATGATGAACCGTTGAAATCAAGGCATGCCTCCTTCACATAAGAACATGAGGATATTATAAAATAATTGTGGTGAGTGAAGGAAGCTGAAGAATTCACAGTAAATCTCATGTGATTTTATTTGTATGAATTGTAGAAGATGCAACTATTGTAAATTAACATGAAGAAGATCTGAATTTTCTGAGAAAAGGGTGGTAAGAGTAACAAGGTGGTGAAATGAAATTACAGAGAAGTGAGAGAAAAAAATAGAGGTTAATTTAATTGCTAACAGCATGATTGAAGTGCTGATTCAATGACTGCACACATCTATCAACATTTCCCAAATGCTGCACTATCAATTTGTTTCCATTATTAATTGATTTTATTAAAGCAGTAACAAAAATGAATATATTGACTGAGAAAAACCAAGAAAGAGATAAATACTGATACTTGAATAATCACGGACTCCTGACAACACACACATGTGAACACTGAGTGTATATTTCAGGTAAACACTACAAATGGCAAAATTACATAAAGTTGTTATGACAGGTGGGACATCCTGAAACCCCCTCTAGGCATGTCCCACACCACCCTGGAGCTGTCTCAGGGGAGCCGACTCCTCCAGCGTTTAGAGTCACAGGCACAGATACTAGGGCTAACTCTGTCCAGATGTGTGATATTGGACACATTGCACAACTGCTCTGTTCTGCATGTAATTATCTTCTCTAAAACTGTGACATTCACACTTGCATTAAGTACATTCTACAAGTATGTAAAAATTAAATAAGATGATGAATACTAAATGATTATCAAGACACAATCACATAATCTGAAGCTATATTTCCTGAGAGATAGAATTGACTCCAGTGTTTTCCGGGATACTCTCCTCTGCTCTGAGCACTGCCTTCTCCTCAGGCGTCCCACCCCAGAGCTTGCTATATAGCAAGAGACATGCAAATAGGTCCCTCCCTCTTCTGATGAAAAGCAGCCCAGCCCTGACCCTGCAGCTCTGGGAGAGGAGCCCAGCCCCAGAATTCCCAGGTGTTTCTGTTCGGCGATCAGCACTAAACACAGAACACACCATGGAGTTTGTGCTGAGCTGGGTTTTCCTTGTTGCTCTTTTGAAAGGTAATTGAGAGTGAAGTAGAAATACTGTGTGTGAGGAGACATGAGTGAGAGGAACAGTGGATATGTTTGGCGTTTCTGACCTTGGTGTCTTTTTGTTTGCAGGTGTCCAGTGTGAGGTGCAGCTGGTGGAGTCTGGGGGCGGCTTGGCAAAGCCTGGGGGCTCCCTGAGACTCTCCTGCGCAGCCTCTGGATTCACCTTCAGTGACTACTACATGTACTGGGTCCGCCAGGCTCCAGGGAAGGGGCTGGAGTGGGTCTCAGGTATTAACAGTGGTGGGGGTAGCACATACTATGCAGACTCCGTGAAGGGCAGATTCACCATCTCCAGAGAGAACGCCAAGAACACACTGTATCTTCAAATGGACAGCCTGAGAGCTGAGGACACGGCTGTCTATTACTGTGCGAGAGACACAGTGAGGGGAGGTCAGTGTGATCCCAGACACAAACCTCCCTGCAGGAACGCCGGGGAAATCAGCGGCAGGGGGCGCTCGGGACCCACTGATCAGAGTCAGCCCGGAAGCCGGTGCACACGGAGGCTGATTTCCTGTCAGGATGTGGGACGTCATCTTTCTACAGTTCCTCTAGTGAACCTCTCTGAGTTCAGGATTCTCTGATTACCAATGTCATCTCTACATATTTTTTAAATGATTGTTTTACTCTGAAAACCTATTCTCATATGTACAAAATGCAGATGATCCTTACCGAGGAGATGAGAAGTTCCCAACCATGGTCGCCACGATCAGAGTCCTGAGGAAGCTCAGGCTTCCTGGTGAGTCTTCTCCAGTCAGACTCAGGACAGGAACCTGAGGAAGATTCCTGACTAGAACTGAGTATGGCTCCTCACAAGAGGGCGCTAGCTGCGGGCGGCTGTTCCTGCAGACCCCTGATTCGGCGGCGGGTGACTAAAACGTACACTGACACAGGTATTCCGCTTTGCCAGTTCAGCTGAGGGTCCGAGGCCGCTGACTGACTCCAAGGAGAGTCCTGTAAAGAATGGCAGCAGAGAATGATGGTTTCCAGCTGCATCCATGTTCCTACAAAGGACACAAACTCATCCTTTTTTATGGCTGCATAGTATTCCGTGGTGTATATGTGCCACATTTTCTTAATCCAGTCTGTCACTATCGCAAGAACAGAAAACCAAACACCGCATGTTCTCACTCATAGGTGGGAACTGAACAATGAGATCACTTGGACTCGGGAAGGGGAACATCACAAACCGGGGCCTATCATGGGGAGCAGGGAGGGGGGAGGGATTGCACTGGAAGTTATACCTGATGTAAATGACGAGTTGATGGGTGCTGACGAGTTGATGGGTGCAGCACAGCAACATGGCACAAGTATACATATGTAACAAACCTGCACGTTATGCCCATGTACCCTAGAACTTAAAGTATAATAAAAAAAAAAAAGAAAAAAATATGCAAATCAATTAAAAAAAAAAAAAAAAAAATGGCAGCAGCGGTCCTGAGCAGCTCGTGCTCCAGGCGTTTATTTAGTATAGAATTCACAACAGAAGCTCTGAGTCAACACACTTGTGGATAACTAACATGATTAAGAGAGTAGTTCTATGAAGGAGTAAAGCTCAGGGACTGCGGTCTAAAGTAAATACCATTAGGGGGCAGTATCCTTGGTCGACCTCCCCCTGAGAGGGCCAGTAAATTGTAAGGGACTTGTAAGCTTCAAATATGACATTTTTATTGTCATGCCTCTAAATCAGGATGTGTAGTTATGTTAGCTAAGAGTAAAGAAAAGCAAATTTAGCTCACTAAAAATCAGGACAATAAAACCTAACGAAATGGAAACTGGGATATGAGTGGCTCCAGACTTGGCTATTTTAAGAGTTTATGTATCCAGGTGAGTTCTTTTCTCAGTTTTACACACAGACACACCCACAATGCCAGATTCATGTCCCATTGACTCTCATTGTCTCTTTTTTCATCAGTTTGCTTAGAATTTTGACTTCCAGCTGCACCCAAGTTTCACAAAAGGCATTATTTTTCTATGACTGCATAGCATTCCATGGTGTCAATATATTGTATTTTCTTTATCCAATCCACCATTAATGGACACGCAGGTTGGTTTTTTGTCTTAGGTATTAAGAATACCATAGCAATAAACATGAAAGTGGGTGTATTTTTTGGTAGAATGATTTGTTTTCTTTTGTGCATATACCCACTTATGAGATGACTGGGCCAAATGGCAGCTCTGCTTTAAATATTTTGCAACTCTCCAAACTGCTTTCCACAGTGCTTGGAATAATTCACATTCCACCAACACCGTATATGTGTTTCCTGTTCTCCGCAACCTACCCAGAATCTGTTAATTTTTGACTTTTTAGTAGTACTGATCTTGACTGGTATGAGATAGCATCTCTTTGCAGTTTTGATTTGCATTTATCTGTTGATTAGTGATGCTAACCAATTTTTTCATATGTCCTGGCCAGTTTATATACTTTTGAGAAGTTTATGCTCATGTCATTTGCCTATTGTGTAAATGTGGTTATTTTGTTTTTGATTGTTGATTTACATTTCTTACAGCACCTGGATATTGGACTTCCATCAGACACATAGTTTGTGAATATCTTCACCCATTCTGTAGGCTCTCTGCTTACTCTCTTGATAGTGTCTTTTGCTGTGTAAAAACTCAGATTTTATTAGGTGCCACATACAGAATTTCCATTTGCTGCAATTGCTTTTGGGGACTTTGCCAAACATTTCTTGCCAAAAACAATTTGGGAAGAGTATTTCTTAGGTTGTCTTCCAAGATTTTTATAGTTTGAGGTCTTGTACTTAAATCTTTACTCCATTTTTTTGTTAATTTTTGTTAGTGGTGAAAGGTAGACATGTAGCTTCCATCTTCTGCATATGGCTAGCCAGTTATCCCAGAACGATTTATTGAATAGGGATACATTACCTCATTGCATGTTTTTAGTGTCCTGGTGTAAGATCAGATGATTGTAGTTGTGCGACTTTATTTCAGAGTTTTGTATTCTCTTTCAGTGGTCTATGCATCTGTTTTTGTATAGGTATCAAGCTATTTTGGTTTCTGTGGTTTTATAGTATAATGTGATGTCTTATAGTGGGATACCTTTGACAGTATTCTTGTCACTTAAGATTGCTTTTGTTTTTAAAGTTCTTTTTTTATTCCATAAATTTTTAAAGAAGTTTTTCTTCTAATGCTGTAAAAATAATGCTGGTAGTTTGATAGGAATAGCATTGAATCTGATAATTTATTTGGGCACCATAAAAGCTGATAACCTTAAATGATTTCATCAAGTAATTAGAAAGGTCTCAAATTAGTAATCTTAACTTCACACCTAAATGAACTAAAAAATCTCAAACCTGGCAGAAAAAAATAAAATTAGAGAATAACTTAATGAAATTCAGATACAAAAAGGCATACCAAATATCAATAAACCTAAGAGTTTCTTCTTTGTTAAATAAATAATATTGATTGATAGACCCCCTAGCTGGATTAACAAAGATAAAGATCCAAATAAGCACAATCAGAAATGACAAAGGGGATATTACAACTGACCCCAGAGGCATACAAAAATTCTCCAAATACTATAAACTTCATGCACACATATTAGAGAATCTGGAGGAAATGCATAAATTTTGGGAAACACAAAATCTCCCAAGATTGAATCAGGAAGAGACTGAAACCCTAAATAGAGCAATACCAACTTCTAAAATTGAATCAATAATAAATAACCTACCAAGAAAAAGAAACCTGGAAAAGATGCCAATTCTACTGAAACTACTCAAAGAAACTCAAGGCATAGAGACTCCTTCTCAACTAATTCTATGAAGCCAGCATCAGTCTTATACCAAAATATGGCAGAGACACAAGAGAGGAAAACTCGAGACAAATACTTCTCATGATAATAGGCTTAAAAATTCTCAACGTGGCCGGGCGCGGTGGCTCAAGCCTGTAATCCCAGCACTTTGGGAGGCCGAGGCGGGCGGATCACAAGTAGAAATCGAGACCACAGTGAAACCCCGTCTCTACTAAAAATACAAAAAATTAGCCGGGCGCGGTCGGGCAGTCCCAGCTACTCAGGAGGCTGAGGCAGGAGAATGGCGGGAACAAAAAATCGCGCCACTGACACAAACAGCGTGAGACTCCGTCTCAAAAAAAAAAAAAAAAAAAAAAAAAAAAAAAAAAAAAAAAAAATCTCAACGTATGCTTTATTTGGCACACCACAATCAAGTATGCTTTATTCCAGAGATGCATGGCTGCTTTAACCTATGCAAATCAATATACGTGATTCACTGCATAAACAGAATCAAAAGCAAAAACCGTTGTAGTATCCCAGAAGACGGAGAAAAAGCTTTCAATAAAATCTTACATCCCTTTATGTTAAAAAAAAAAAAAACCCTCAAAAGTATAAGCATTGAAGAAGCACACTTCAATCTAATGAGCCATCTATGACAAACCCACAGCCAACATCATACTGAATGGGCAAACACTGGAAGCATTTTCCTTAAGAACAGAAACAAGATAAGGATGCCCGCTCTCACCACTTCTATTCAGTATAGTACTGGAAGTATTAACCAGATCAGGTAAGGTAAAGAAGTAAAAGGCATCCATATAAAAGAAATAGAAGAATGCAAACTATCTGTTTTCACTGATGACATAATTGTATATCTAGGAAATGTTGAAGATTCTGTCAAAAGTCCCTAGTATTTATAAATTAGTTTATGAATGTTTCAGGATATAAAATCAATGTACAAAAATCACAGTAACATTTCTATACACTAAAAACCTTCTGGCTGAGAGTAGAATCAAGAACATGCTCTCCCAATAGCCACCAAGACAACTAAATACCTAGGAATGTAGCTAAGCCAATGAGATGAAAGATCTCTACTAGAAGAACTACAAAACACTGGTGAAAAAAATTAGAGGTAAAACAAATAAATGGAAAAAATAAACATTCCATGCTTATGAAATTAAAAACTAATATAAAAAGTAGTTTTTAAATATGCAATTAATTCTATGTAGCAATGCCATTTTTCCAGCAGTTACAGAATATTGTAGATGGTAATAGCAGTTTAGCATTTGAGCAAAGGAAACGCCTAACGGAATTGCCTTATAACATTTTTTTTTCCTGTAATGGGTGTGTTTCAGTTAAATGATGAAAGCATCGGCATATCACAGCTTGGAAACACAAAATCTGTTTATGGATTGAACAGGCTGTAGACTTTTGTCAAGGAATTACTTCAAGTCATTGAGAAAAACAGCAGACAGTAAATGAAACTTTCTCTAATTCCATGGAGAATGGAATCTGAAGAAAATCCACCTAAAAGTGTCCAAAGGCCCCTGAGCCTGGGTTCCTTGGGAAGTCCCACCTTCACAGATTTTCCAGGATTTTGTTTTTAACTAATTTACACATGAGCAGGACATAACCTCAGGTGTCTTAAAATTTCCTGCATGTGTTGATTTAAGTCTGTATTCAATTCAGCTCTACCATGTAGGAGAGTTTAACAGAGAAATTGAATTAGTATTCGTTTGAAATTATCTGAGACAGATCATCTGAGTCAAGTAGACAACTAAGAGTTTTCCATTTTTTTAACTTAAATTTGGTGGGAAATGTTGATGTTTGATAAAGACATTTTTGAATCTCTCAGGAAATTTACCTCCTGACGGTTCAGATAAGATCATACACTATGTTAAGATGACAGGTTTGGCGCAATGAACTGGTACAACACTCTCTTTAGCTTTCATGTTATCTCTTTTTCTGCACTGACTTCCACCTTTACATTAGTCAAGAATATGGGATGGAAGAGTGCTTCTAAGTGGTCCTTGACTTGCCCATTTTTATGGATTTTCCAGAAGACGTGAGGAACCACTTTGTTTGCAAAGCATCTCAAAACCATGTCCTGCTCCAGAAACATGTGAACTCATTTCCTGATTGTGTCTTAACTGACACACTCTAATCAGTGCATCTGGGCCAATTTCAAATGAGGTGAAAAAATTTGTCCTAAAGTAAAACTAACATTGTAGTAGGAATTCCTATTTGAAAACCTTTAGTTTTATTATTGGGTAAGGTCCATCAAGATATAACATTAGTTGAAGTTTCTCAACAGGAGTTTAATAAACATAAGGAATGTACAGAAGTGTTTCCTAATTAAAATAAAACATAACAGTTACCTAGGCTGTGAATGCAGCCTCGGTGATCTGCTATGTCCATGCCCATCACTCTGCACCACAAACTAATTTTGACCTCACATCGCTCACTTGATATGGAAAGACAAATGTCACAGGTGAGAAAATCAGAATAAAGCAAATTTTATGACCTCTCATGGCTGTAGTTTTTGTCAATCAGGTAACTCATGTCAGCAAGAAAATAGGCACAACAATAAAACGTATTTAAGTCAAGGGAGAGTCTGACCTCTGCCCTCTCTCCTATAAGTGCAAAGCAGTGCCACATCCAAATTATTTTTCAAGCTCCAGGGTATAAAATGCTTTTGGGCTGTGGAAGCTAATAGCTCTCCCCTCAGGCAGGGCTGAGGTATCTGGGGGAATGCAGAGTTGTGTTCATGAAGAAGATGACATTATTTTGTCTACTTCTGTACCTGGTGACAGCTCCCCAGGGTGACTGTCTCAGAAGTCAGACGTGGGTCTACGGGGTGAGTGTAGGTATACGTGACTCACAGGGACTGATTCTCCATGTACTCACATGCCCTGTCCCAGGAGCAGCTGCAGGAGTCAGCCCTGGACCTGAAGAGTCCACGCTGACCCTGTGCCTCACCACACTGACCCTCTGGCCACTCCATCACAACCAGTCCTTCCTACTGGATCTGGATCTGCCAGATCCCAGGGATGAGCTGCATTGGGTAGAAAACACTGGTAGTGGTTGTGGGAATACATTTGGCTTGTGGAAAATGGCAGCATCTCTTTATTTTACAAGGCAAAATAATGCTATATTGTGTACATATACCACATTGTCTTTATCCATTTGTCCATTGGCAGACACTTAGTTTCCATATCATGGCTACTGAGAATAGTGCTGCAATAGGCATAGGAGTGCGGTATCTTCACCAGGTGGTAATTTCATCCCCTTTGGGTATAGTTCCATAAGCTGGATCACTGGTCATTTGGTATTTCTGTTTTAATTTGTTTGGAGCCTCCATACTCCTTTGCATAATGGTGGGAATATAAAATGCCAGAGCTATTATGAAAAAGCATTCTTGTTTTGAGGTATAATCCAAAAACAAATAATGTTTTCTCATAGTTTTTCATATGAGGTGCTAATAAATCTTGTGGAAGTTTTCCCATCTTGGCTAAATATAAGTTTTCCCATCCTGGGCAAGGATGAGTGTGCCCCCAATTTTCTTTGAGGCAGAAGATTGGCAGAATGAGATAGAGGCTGTTGACAGTATTCAGGAGGTTCATTATAAAGAGTAATGACAGGAGAAAAATGGAGAAAAATAGAGAGAAACATGGAGAGAAAGAAAGGGAGAATATGAATCTCCTAAGAGGAGAATCTGCTGAATATCAGCGTACGGTTTTCCATCACAGACACATCTGTATGAGAGAGGAACCATGAAGTCGAGTGAAGAGTGGAGAACATGTTCAGTCCAAAAATCAGCATATTCTCAGAGGCACCCACTGCTCCATCACATGGGTGAGAAATGTTTGAAACCAGTGAAGTGTGAGTTCACAGTAAGTTATAAAGTTATCATGTTTCCATGAAATTTCATTAATATGCCAAGGACTTCTATAGATCACTCATGCACAAATTACACTGTGTGGTTTTTTCTTACATTTATGCAAGTATAGAGAAAAAGAATCTGTTAAGAAAACTTCTTCAGGTTACAGAGATCTGTTAAATTTGAGATCCAGTAGAATATTTTCTTTGAGTGAATTCTAGGCTACTAAGTGAATAGGTAAAAATTCCCTCTGTATAAATGTATTGATTGCTCCTTGAGTTGTCAAACATAAACCCAAGAATTGACATACTGAAATTTCACTGCTGTGTTGGTAATGTTTCTGATAAGATTCTTCCAATACTTTGAGAATAGCTTTCCTGTTTCTTTACTATAGGAAATTAATTTTCACAAGATCTGAGGACACCACATTTTGGGTGCTTTAGTTGAAGAGACTGCCTTTGTGGGAGTAGGCAGTTTTCTTCTAACAATGAGCTCACTTCTGCAAACCATTCAGTTTATTGCTGTATTGCCAAGAATCATGAAGTTTTTAAACCAATGCACTGGAAATCATGTCCCTTCAATTAAATATTAATTGGCACTGACATGAATTGACCATCTTGAATATGTGTCCTATGTTATGTGCCCAGCATGTTACTGGGCTGAGAATCCTCCGTAAGTTATATCCTCTGTTTGTAGCACTGAGCAGATTGACAATGCTCAGAGTCATCCATGAAAGAGAGTTCCGAGGTTCGTGGGGTTCTCGGAGACATTCAGGTGAGTTGAAGGGAGAAACAGGATTGGGGGCTGCCAACCATTTCAACAACACTGGGAATCATTACCGTCTGTGGATAAAAGTCTACATCATTCAAAACACTGTTGGGAAAAAGGCTTCTGGGGTGCCTGTATAAACTGGCCATAAAAGTATGAGACGGTAAGTTGTGGAAAGCCACAGGAGGCCTCTGAAGAGGAAAACCTCCTTATTGCCATCACATTCCCATGACCAGAGTGTGACCTCTCTCTTATCTATAAACACTGTGCTCAAACAAAAGACACTCCTTTAAAACATTAAAATGTGGCCAGACTTGCTGGCTCCCAGTTAAGCCCACTCCCAGCAGCTGCTCTCCAATAACTTAAAAAGAAAATCAGTAATTAAATATATGCTGGTTGAGCACCGCCTCCTTTTTACCGTTTCACCCCTAAACATCTGCTCCTTAGATCTAAGTAATTATACCCAATAAATAGTGTAGAGACCAAAGTTCAATGTCTTTGCAGCCTCCAAATTACACTGGTCCCCTGACCCCCAACCTTTTTACACTCTTAACTTGTCTCTTTTCATTCCTTCATCGCCACCAGACTTCAAGTACCCTACGGGTGGTGTTGAGGCTGGTCCCCAACAAACACCCTGCATGACCGGCTGACAGGAAGAAATTCAACCCCACAGTGGCTCCGTATCAGCTCCTTACTATACTTGGTAGGGAAGCTTTTTCAGGGAAGAAATGTCCACTTTAGTGAGTCAGTGATGTTGCTCTCAGCTCCAATAAACAGTGTATTGGACGCAGGTTTCTCCTAGATCAATTTGATGACTACATTCAGCTGCTGTCCCAACATGTTTGACCAAGCATGTGGCAATTTAGATGAGCCTGGCTGTGTAATGTAAATCTGAACTAAATAAACACAAATGGCATACCTGACCTAGAACCTCCAGGTTCTTTGCATGAATATCGACGTAGATCGATATGGCTAAGTTATTGAAAGACCTAGTCTCTGAGAAATACACACAGAAATTTCTCTATATAGACCATCCAGGAGAAAGACATCTGTGGAACCTTATCTATGTGGAGGAAGTTGGTCCATCTCCATTACAGACCCCTCCCAGCAGCCTTCCTTTACCATGAAAATGGGTCAAATTAGCCAATAGGGTAATAATCCTATAATTACCAGACTAGCCAGAAAAGGGAAAGCCTCAGTTCCATTTCTGGAGACTCTGTGTATAGGTCACAGCCCAGAGGAAAAAAAAGACGACTGAATTATTAAGATTCAACTGAAAGGACATACATTCTTCCAGGATGCACACTGCTTTCTCAGCAGTGTAGTTAATCTGGGTTAAAGATGAAAGTGTGACAATGCGCAGGCTCTATCTGTGGAGGAGAACACAGGGAAACTGAAAGACAATGGCACCAGGGGGCACTCAGAACCACCAGGGGGCAACCGGGACACCAGTGGGGTGCTGAGAACCACCAGGACATGAGTGGACGCTCAGAACCACCAGGGGGCAACCGGGACACCAGTGGGGTGCTGAGAACCACCAGGACATGAGTGGACGCTCAGAACCACCAAGGGGCGCTCAGGACATCAGGATTCTCTTAGGAGGCTGCTCCACATCAGGAGCCTGTGAGACTGTGGTTTCCTTTTAGCCTTTGGTGACTCCTGGCCTGGGCAAGCAAAAGTCTTCCCCAGGATTTCTCACCATTAATTCCTTGTAAATCCATGATTTCTTACCTACAATACATTAATTTACACGAGGGATTTTTTTTTTTTTTTTTTTCCTAGACAGAGTCGTCTTCTGTCACCAGGCTGGAGTGCAGTGGTGCCATCTCGGCTCACTGCAACCTCCTCCTCCCAGATTCAAGTGATTCTCCTGACTCAGCCTCCTGAGTAGCTGGGAATACAGGCACGCGCCACCAAGCCCAGCTAATTTTTGTATTTTTAGTAAAGACGAGGTTTCACCATGTTGGCCAGGATAGTCTCAATCTCTTGACCTCGTGATCCGACCACCTCGGCCTCCCAAAGTTCTGGGACTACAGACGTGAGCCACTGCAATCCAGCCAGAACAGGGATTTAATTCTACCTTTTTTCTTTATCTTTTTTCTTTTTTTAGATCTAGTCTCTCTCTTCTCATCCAGGCTGGAGTGCAGTGGCACAATCTTGGCTCAATGCAACGTCCGCCTCCAGGGTTCGAGCAATTCTCCTGCCTCAGCCTCCAGAGTAGCTGGGATTACAGACACTTGCCACCACGCCTCGCCAATTTTTGTACTTTTACTAGTGACAGGGTTTCGCCATGTTGGCCAGGCTGGTCTCGAGCTTCAGACCTCAGATGGTCCACCTGCCTCATCCTCCCAAAGTACTGGGATTACAGGTGTGAGCCACCGCACCTGGCCCAATTCAACTTTTAATGCTGTGTATTTTCTGGGTAATACTAACAATGATCTCTCAGAACAATTTTTAAAATAAGTTATTTATATATTTTATTTATTAAAAATGATACTATTATTAAAAGATTAAAAATTTAAAATCACACCTGTAATCCCAGCACTTTGGGAAGCTGAGGCAGGCAGATCATTTGAGCTCAGGAGTTTTAGAAGAGCCTGGCAACATAGTGAGATCCTTTCCATACAAAAAAGAAAAAAAACCTGTGCTCCCAGGTGCTTGGAAGGCTAAGGTGGGAGGATCCCTTAAGCCTGGGGAGTTGAGGCTGCAGTGAGCAGTGATTGTCACACTCCAGCCTGGTTGGCCGAGGGAGACCCTGTCTTAAAAAAATGTGTATCCTCAATACGGACGGTTTCCATGAATAGAGTTTTGGGGTTTTGTGCTGTGATTGTCAAGCAATTGTATTTGCTTTCTAACTTTAACTCAGCATATGCTTGGTGTTTGGTTTATTTTTCTTTCATCTGCTGTTTGTAGAAATTAAACAGCACTTTAAAGGCTCTTGTTCTCCGCTTTGGTTGGCTTCTGGTGTCCTGTTTTTCAGACTATTTCTCCAACTTCCCTTTTTCATTGAAAGTCTTTTATCTTCCTCAGTCTCCATACAGGGAAAAGAATGTCCCCTTACTTTCTGACCTCCAAGTCTGGTGAACAGTTCCTTTCTCTTCATAATCACGGAAGCCAACCAGGTTTAGGAGGATAACGGTTCTCCTTACAGTATACTCATCTACCTGCAGACTCTCTGCCCTCCTCACCATATTCTAGGGTCCTGCCGACATCACCCCCATCCCATCTCCTCCCTTCCCTAAGTGCCACAGAGTGGGGTCCGCAGTTGCTGCTGCCCTCTGTGTGCTCAGGCCTGCGGCTCACTAGTGTTTTGATGGTGAAGTCCAAATCCCCATGTGCTTGCACCCTCTCAGACCACGCTCTAGGAAGCTGCCGTTGTGAGTGACTCCTGGAAAGCATGGGCTGGGTTCAGTTTCGTATTGCTGGATGTTCTCTGTTATAAAAGGCATATTGGCAAATAAAGACTAGAGTCTGTACTCAATATTCATTCCAAAAATGTTTTTGTTCAAAAGTTTTCAAATAAAAAAGTTTTATTCTGCCTAGTTTGAAAACTACCATCTAAATTCAACACATAATGTAATACGATTTTAAAAGTGATGTTTGTCTTATTAGTCATTCAATTTATTAATAATAGACTGATATTCAAAATACATACCATTGCACATTTAAGTGACATACTTGACAAGAATGGCATTGACACTCAGTGTTACCAAAACATGTATTTAAATATATTTGTCTTTTTAATATTGGAATCGGCAGACATACATGTAGAAAAGCATTATTTTGTACTACGGCCTCAAACTGCAAACAAAATTTAAATTCGATTAAATAATAAGAATAATGTGAAACAAATGAGTGTGTTGTTTTGGTGTTTAGGTATATGTTTACTTTGGCATGGGCACATGTATGTGTCTTTGCTGGGCTGTTGTGTGTGTATATGTGTTTGCATGACCATGGAGTTTTCAAATACATCATTAAATTTCATAGTTATATTAATCTTGGCCAGGCACAGTGGCTCAGGCATGTAATTCCAGCACTTTGGGAGGCTTAGGCAGGCAGATCTTCTGAGGTCAAGGGTTCAAGACCAGCCTGGCCAATATGGCAAACACCCATCTCTATAAAAAATACAAAAATCAAGCAGGCCTTGTGTCATGTGCCTTTACTCCCAGTGCGATAGGGAAATGTGGGATCAGAAATCCCATGCAGAGTCCCTACTGGGGCACCACCTAGTGGAGCTGTAAGAAGAAAGTCACTGTCTTCCAGAACTCAGGACTCAGAATGGTAGATCGACTGATAGCTTGCACCGTGTGCCTGGAAAAGCCACAGACACTCAATGCCAGCCAGTGAAAGCAGCCAGGAGGGAGACTGTGCCCTGCAAAGCCACAGGGACAGAACTGCCCAAGACCATGGGAACTCACCTCTGCATCAGCTAACCTGGATTTGAGACCTGGAGTCAAAGAATATTATTGTAGAACATTAAGATTTGACTGCCCAGTTGGATTTCAGAGTTGCCTGGGACCTGTAGTTTTGGCCAATTTCTCCCATTTGGAATGGCTGTATTTACACAATACCTGTACCCCCATTGTATCTAGGGATTAACTGACTTGGTTTTCATTTTACAGACTCATAGATGGAAGGGATTTGTGTCGTCTCACATGAGACCTTCGACTGTGGACTTTTGAGTCAAGGCTCAAATGAGTTAAGGCTTTGGGGGGCTGTTGGAAATTCATGAACAGCTTTGAAATGTAAGGACATAATATATGAGAAGTGCTAGGGGTGGAATCATGTAGTTTGGCTGTGCCCCTGCTCAAATCTCATCTTGAATTGTATATCTCACAATTCCCAGTTATCATGGGAGGAACCCAGTGGGAGGTGATTGAATCATGGAGGCAGTTCTTTCTTGGGCTGTCCTTGTGATACTGGTTGAGTCTCAGGAGATCTGATGGTTTTGAAAATGGGAGTTTCCCTGCACAAGCCCTCTCTTTGCCTGCTGCTATCCCCATGTAAGATATGACTTGCTCCTCCTTGCCTTGCGCCATGATTTTGAGGCCTCCCAAGCCATGTGAACCTGTAAGTCCAATAAACTTTTCCTCTATAAATTACACAGGCTCAGGTATGTCTTATTAGCAGCGTGAAAACAAACTAACAGATGAAATATCAATCTCTTAAAATAGTTGTTAGGTCTGCATTGACACAGCAGATTCTAATATGGGAGGTAAAATAAGTAATGCATGGACCTTCAGATATTAAGTCATAGGGTTATTATGGCTGTGCCCTAAGGGAGTGGACCAGAGGTCATATGCACTAAAGAGTGTTCATGGGTTTCTGAAAGTTTTGATAATTTTAATTTTAAAATTGAATTTATTATTTATTTCTTCTTCAACATTTCCAGAAGATTGTTGGCAGTAAGGACAGGGTAGTATTGGACTGACACTCATGAATTAGAGAGTTATTTTGTAATTATTCTACTGAGATTTGCGTGAGTCAATTGAAGTTCATAGGTCACAAGTTGAAATATCAAAGTAAAGAAGCGTTCATTAACCATAATGGCTGTAGTTTTTGACAAGGCAGTGCTTCAATTCAGCTGGAAAAAAAAAGACAACAATAAAACTTTCAAATGCAGGGGAGTCTGACCTCAGTCTCTCTCTCTCTTATAAAGAAAAAGCTGTGCCACATCACGATTTTTCTTCAAGCTCTCAGATAGAATCAACATGGGGCATGAAAAAGCTGATTACTTTCTCCTTAGTAAAGGCTAAGGTCTTAGAGGAATGCAGAGTTGTGTTCATAAAGAAGACAACATTGTTATGTCTTCTCCTTTGTTGGGCGACTGTGCCCAAGTTGTGTGTTTCAGATGTCAGACATGGCCTATAGGGATGGTTGTGGCTGCATGTGACTGACAGGGATTTAGTCTCTATATCTTTAAGTGCCCTGTCCTAGGAGCACCTACAGGAGTCAGCCCTAGACTGGAAGTGCCCTCATTGACCACCTGCTTCACCTGTGCAGTCTCCGGCCAGTTCAAGTAAGTTATACCCCTGGAACATCTTTTGTCAAAAGTACTCCAACGAGTGTGTATGACCTATGGTTCACATCCTCAAGGAAACAGACATGATCATCCTATGACTTGGTGTCTAGAAGACTCATGCACTTTTAATTTTACCTCCAATATAAGACTCTACTTTATCACATGCAGACACAGCAGAATATTTTCAGACATTGATGTGTTATGCTGAAAAATTCAGCAGTACACAAAAGCTGCCTTCCCATCATAGCCAGTGGTTACTACTGAATAAGGATCTGTCATCCCCTAGAGAAGAGCTATAATGGGTAGTGTGCACTGTTAGTGGTTATGGGAATCGATCCCTCTTGTGGCAAATGTCAGCATCTTCTTGTTTTATAACATTAAATCGTATTCTATTGTGCATGCATATCACATGGTCTTTATCCATTTGTCTACCTGCTGACACTCAGATTGTTTCCATATCTTGGCCATTTTTAACAGTGTTTCAATAAACATAGGATGTGATGCAGATATCTTTACAAGGTGGTAATTTCATCTCCTTTGCTTATACTCCCAGAAACAGGATTACTGGTCATATAATATTTCTGGTTTTAATTATTTTAGGAGCCTTTATACTGCTTTCCACAATTGTGGAAATGTAGAATGGTATAGCCATTATGAAAAACAATTTCAGTTTTGAGGTATGATCCATAAACAAATAATGTTTGATTATGGCTCTCAATGAGAGTTTCTACTAGATATAGTGGAAGTTCAGGAAGATTCCTCACCTTAAAGCAGGGATGGATTATGAATTTGCCTCTTATTTCCTAAACGCAAAAGATTGGTAGCATGGATGATGGAGGTTGTTGGAAGGTTTCAGGATGATCTCATAAGAGGAGAATCTGTTAAAATCTGATAAAAATCTGAAACAATGTTGGGTTTTCAGTCCTATACATACCTACACTCAATAAGAAACAGTGAAGTTAAGTGAGGATCCAGAACACGTTCACTTGAAACAACAGCACATTCTCAAAGGCACCAATTGCTACATGGCAAGGGGGATGAAAACCAGTAAAGTGTGAGTGCACAGTAAGTGATAAAGTTATCACGTTTACAAGAAGTTTGTTTAATGTGCCAAGGGTTTGTACACATTAATCATACACAACTAAACACAACGTATTTTTGCATACATTGATGTCTGGAGAAAAATCCTCTTAGGGAAACTTCTTCAGGTTACACAAATCGGTGTAAGTCGCAGATCTCATGGGGAAGTGTCTCTTTATGAATACTGGTCTGTTTTACAAGTCGGGAGATATTATCCCTGTTGGAGTAGGCTTCCAATTGTGTAGATTTCTTAATTGCTTCTTGAGTTGTAACAAATGAACCCCAAAAATTGATGAAGTGAAGTTTCATGGCTTTGTTGATAAAATTTTCTTATAAACTTTCTTTCAATTATTTGAGAAAGGTTTTCCTGATTTTCTTTTTCTCCAATAGATAAATTTTCACAAGATCTCAGGAAACCACCTCTCAGGCGCTTTAGTTTAAAGGAGTCGCTTCCTAGGTAAAGAAGCTCCTGTCTAACAATGATGAGATCATTTATTCTGCAAAACATCAGGTTTGAGACCTCCTTGCCAAGAATCATGAAAATTTTAACTCCAGTTTACTGAAAATCATGAATCTCAAACTTAATATTGATTATCATTGACAAAAATGGTGACTCTCCTGTTACCCATATCCATGGAGATAGATTATTTATTATATAACTCACCAAACTAATGTCAAATATCCAAGTTGCAATGCTGCACACACTAAAATATGTTCATGCGAGTCAATGGAGGAGAAATTCTTTCAGAGATAGATAGATCTGAATTGGTAAATATGTGGGTAAGGACTCTGGGCTTGAGTATCACTGTCCAGCCATGTTTCAAAGGTGTGAACCATCAGGGAAGAACCAGAGCTCCTTGTACTCTCAGAGGGGAGGGCTCACAGAGGTCCTCTCTGGTTCATGGGAAAGATAATTGCAATAATCTTCATGATCGTCATGAGACTATCCGGCAGTGCTGACCCATTATCGAATTTTTGTCTAAAGCTGTCACTGCAATCCTCAATCTACATATTTTACAAGGAAGTGTTTAGAGGTCAGGTCACATCATCAAGGTCACACATTGAGAAGGATGGAGATATGCCCCACTATCTTCTCAAAAGGTCTCAGACAGAATCCCACATTTCAAAAGGTCACAGAAGGACAGCTGTCAGGTGCTTTTTAAAAATGACCCACTTCCTGGGACAGGAGCTTCCCTCTAACCATGATGGATGTTTGAAACTACAATAAAACATTGGAAGAATCCAGGATTCACTGTCATTATTACAACCTGATGCTGTTCCAATATGTCTGAAGTGGTAAATGAGAATTTAGATGACCTGGGTGTGTGGTTGGTTTTATATCAATTTTTAAAGGTAGAACAGCATTGACCCTATTCCAAAATGTGTCCATGATCCATGATCACACTCATCTCCCAGACCAGCTCCTTCAGCACATTTGCTACCTGGAAGAAGAGGACTCTGGGCTTGGTGAGGGGAGGCCCCAGGAAGAGAACCGAGTTCTCAGAGGGCACAGCCAGCATCCTCCTCTCAGGGTGAGCCCCAAAGACTGGGGCCTCCCTCAACCCTTTTCACTGCTCCATACAAAGGCACCACCCACATGCAAATCCTCACTTAGGCACCCACAGGAAACCACCACACATTTCCTTAAATTCAGGGTCCTGTTCACACAGGAAATGTTCTCTGAGAGTCACGGACCTCCTGTGCAAGAACATGAAGCACCTGTGGTTCTTCCTCCTCCTGGTGGCGGCTCCCAGATGTGAGTGTCTCGGGGATGAAGATATGACGATATGGGAGGTTGTCTCTGATCCCAGGGCTCACTGTGGGTCTCTCTGTTCACAGGGGTCCTGTCCCAGGTGCAGCTGCAGGAGTCGGGCCCAGGACTGGTGAAGCCTTCGGAGACCCTGTCCCTCACCTGCGCTGTCTCTGGTTACTCCATCAGCGGTGGTTATGGCTGGAGCTGGATCCGCCAGCCCCCAGGGAAGGGGCTGGAGTGGATTGGGTATATCTATGGTGGTGGTGGTAGCACCAACTACAACCCGTCCCTCAAGAGTCGAGTCACCATTTCAAAAGACACGTCCAAGAACCAGTTCTCCCTGAAGCTGAGCTCTGTGACCGCCGCGGACACGGCCGTGTATTACTGTGCGAGACACACAGTGAGGGGAGGTGAGTGTGAGCCCAGACACAAACCTCCCTGCAGGGAGGCGGAGGGGGCGGGCGCAGGTGCCGCTCAGGACCAGCAGGGGGCGCGCGGGGCCCACAGAGCAGGAGGCCGGGTCAGGAGCAGGTGCAGGGAGGGCGGGGCTTCCTCATCTGCTCAGTGCTCTCCCTCCTCACCAGCACCTCAGCCGTCCCCAGGGCTCCTCTTTCTTTGATATCTGTGGTTCTGCTTCCTCACATCGTTGTGCCAGAAAAGAAAGGAGGAAGGCACATTTTCCTCTTACAATTGAGGTTTCACCGATTACTAGGAACTTTCCTACAACTTCCTGCATGGCCCATTACACCTTATTGATTAATATATATATATACTAATGCTTCTCCCCATCTCTTGATTTGTGTCACCAATTTAATTGTGCCCTTTCTGAAATTCATGTGCTGAAATAATTATATAATTGAGGTTAAATGTGATCATAAGTGAGACCCTAATGCAATAGACCTGCTGTCTTTATAAGAAAAGGAAGAGATACCAGAGACCTCTCACTTTTCACGTGCACACGGAGAAGAGGCCACGTGGAGACATAGTGCCCTAGAAGGTGGGTCTCTGCAAGTCAGGAAGAAGCTGCACCAAGAACCAACCCTGCCAGCACCTTGATCTTCGATATTCAGACTGCAGAATTTTAAGAAAATCAATATTTGCTGTTTAAGCCACCCACTCCTGTTGTCTTCTTATGAAGACACAGACAGACTAATACCACACAATTCTATTAGCTCTGTCTCCTGGAGGGAGAAGCAGCCCCCTGAGGCTGGGCATATCTCTCAGATTTTCACATGAATTAGGCAAAAACAGTAGCTCTCATATAAAAATTGTCATGTCCCTGTTGGGACAAGGTCTTTTAAACAAGCCCTGGGGCTTTGTCACAAAAGTTGTCTTTTATCCTTTATTAGGATATAACTAATGGACAACGAGTACCAGCTGGATGGAAACTGACCACTGACCATCTTCTGCTGTCTCGTTATTATATCACAGAAAACCACACCAACATCACTCTATGTTTCCAACTTTCTAAATTTGCACTGAATCTACTGCTAAATGAGGAGCTACATGGGGTCTGCGTTTTGTTACCTTCTTCCCAGTCTTCCCCAATTACCAAGGGCGGAAGATACTTTCAGCGAAATTTGGCTGTCAATGCCCCCAACACCACATCACTTTTTAAGGTCCAAGGACTTTATTTGGGGGACTAGTGAAAAACACTTTTAAATGGAAAACTCTAAAGCACATACAACAGCTGAAGGAATGGTCCCTGTGCACATGAATGCTGAAGAGATCGATGGTAGGGTCCCTTCCTCCAAGATGTTCCTGAGTGTGTGATGGTTGGATGCCTCATGCATAGGAAAAGAAGGACTGGACTGAGGTAGAAACAAGGACCATATCCTATAGGAAAACAAGAAAAAAATGGGCATCCCTAAAGAGAGTTAATTAGAGTTGGTGGGTTTAAGACGAATTTTTTTCCAAAGTTTTTTAATGTTCTAAGCTGAATATGAATATTTTCAATAAATTGTGAATTAAAAGGAGAATGAATTTAGAAGTTGAGAGAGAAAAAAGCCATGAAAGCGTAGAAAGCAAATCCACACAAAACTGTCACATAACAGAGGCCAGAATGGAGCTGATGCAGCTACATAATAATTCTGCAGACCTAGTTGAGACCCTTTGGTGTTTAAGGCAGGCCCAGCGGTGAAGAACTCCTTTAGTTTTTGATTGTCTGGGAAAGTTCTAATCTAATCTTCATTTCTGAAAAGGATTTACATGGTAAAGATTCTTCTTGGCAGAGTTTTGTTTATTTTTAGCACCCCCCCCCCCCACTGCCGCCCCACTGCCAATTTGAGTAAAGTCGTGTGTCAGGTACAATGCTGCAGTCAACAATAGACAACATATATGTTTGTGGCCACATATGTTGTAATAACATATTTTCACTAAACTTTTTCCATGTTTAGATGTATTTAGATAGAGAGATACTTACCATGGTGTTTCAGTTTCCTGCAGTGTTCAGTGCAGTAACACGCTGTACAGGTTAGTTGTCTGAGAACACTGTGCTATTCCACATAGCCTATGTGTAGCAGGGTATTTCTTGTAGGTTTGTGCAAATTCACCCTTGATGCTTCCACAATGATGAAATTACCCAGGACACATTTCCCAAAAAGAACCTCTGCCATTAAACCACACACCATTGAATGTAATCCATGTCCCTTCTGAACTGAAAACCTTCTGCTGAGAAATCTGTTCTTTTTCTTTCTATTTTCTAAAACCTCTTTTATTTTCAGCAATGTGGTTTTAAACTGAGTCACATTTTTTTTTGTCATTGGGTTTATCTTATATAAAATTTATAGAGCTTCTTTGTTGTGGATGAATATTTGCTTCCCTTCTCCAAATTCGGAAAGATTTTTTGCTATTATTTTGAATAATTTATCTTCTCTCTCTCTCTCTTTCTCTCTCCTCCTCTCTTCCTTCACTACCACTTTTGTCTTATCTCTGTATAACTCCTTAAATGCATGATTTAGTGTTCAGCATCCTTCCTGGCCCATAGTCTTTAACTCTTTTTTATTTCTTTCATTTAAATTTTTCTTCTCTGTCTCTACTATTTCAAATGATCTTTCTTTGAGTTTACTGTTTCTTCTATAACTTGACCTAGTTTGTTCTAAAATCCTCTGTTAAAATTTTGGGCTGACTTATTGTATTCTTCAGGATCAACATTTTTGTTTAATCATCTTTTAAATGTTTTATCTTTATTAAAATTCTCCCATTGTTCTTGCATGCTGCCACTAGCTCATTGAACACGTTTCTAACATTTACTTTAAATTTTCTGCCAGGTAATCCATGCGCTTCCTTTTCATTGATGTCTGTTTAGGGACCTTTAGGTTGTTCTTCTGTTTGGTCCATGTTCCCCTGCTTCTTCATTTTCTTTGACTGTCTTTGTTGTTCTTTATAACAAAAACCATCATACACTTCTTCAAAGACTAGGTTTATAGAGATAACCCACACCAACCAGCCCAGACAGTAATTTTGAGTCTCTCAAAACTTCATAGGGTTCAAACTTCTCTCTCTGTTCTTAATGGTCCTGAGGTTTTAGAGGATGATAGATTGTGCCAGGACTCACGGTTAGGGGAGGTAGAAACTATCTATTCAAGCAGCCCCTTGAAAAGTTGGACCATTGGACACAGTTTTATTTTTGAGGTGTGACTCATCAAAATAATGTTAGTTCAAGCTTCTCTCAACCAGTCATTAAACATTGAAATTTTATAATTTCTTATTTGCATCTGGGGTTTTTGTTCAAATATTTATGTCAAATTACAAACTAGTTTAAAGCTGCCTATTTGGCAAAATGATCTGCTGCAGAATTTTCATTTTCTGTCTCTAGACTGCAGAAAAACATCTTAAAGTTCCTTAATTTGCTTAATTTAATGGGGTTTCCAGAAAATGTGAAAACCTCCTTTATTTTTAAAATACCTGAGTCCACGTTGGTCAATAGTTTCCTCTTTAATTTACCTCTCTCCTCTCACATTATCTATAATAAGCAAGGAGAAATGAAGACACACCATCAACAGTTTGCTTACATATGCCCTCAGCTAAATTTGTAAGTGTTGCTTACTAATTCTAATTTCATCCAATGTAATATAATTTAGATAAATTATATAACAAGGTACACATACTTTCCTGTTCTAATGCCATATTCGTGATGGAAACAAAGCAGGTGTGCCCTCTGCAAAGTGGTCGTCTGAGGTCTGAGATGAAGGGTCACACAGATATTTTTCTGGTTTCTAGGGGTGATGAAAATAATAGTGATAACAATTCTGAAGAGCACTGGCTCCTACCTGAAAGGTTACAGATAAAGTTAGTGCTGTTATTTCATATTAACAGCTTATTAGAATAAAACTTCAAGGGAGGGGCCGCATCGTAGGTCACGGTTGAGGAGGAATTGAGCTGTGCTCTGCTCTCCACCCTATGTACAAGATCCCAGGCAGAAGCTCAGGTTCAATTGATGCATGGCTGCTAGAGGACAGTTCTCAGGGGATGATGTTAGGGCACCTGCTTCCTGGGGCAGGGCGCTTCGTTCTCTCAATTGTGCACTTGCTCCTTCTGCAGGCTCTGAAGTGAGCACTTGTACTGCCATGACTTATACATGTTCTCTCCCCTAATATGGCGCAAACATATGTATTGAATTTTCAATTTCATTTTCTCTGAAGCACATTGGGTAACCGGAAATAAATAAATCATATTCCTTATCCTCCCACACAGCCAAAGATTCCTGAAGACAGAGCTGATGTGATGTACTCATAGGTGGATCTCTGCCTCTCAGACGTGGCCTTGGTCTTCAAGTTTCAGCAATTCTGGGAAGCCAAGGACACTTCCATCTCCTCCTCCCTGCTCTGCAACTCACCCGAGAACAGCTTTCTCATTGGAATGTCTTGTGTTTAAGGAATGAGTCCCTGTTTCAGGTTTGCATGACCAGGTGCACCTACTGGATCCAACCCAGGACTGGAGATACTTTCCAGAACAGAACATCATCTGAGACGTGTCCAGTCACACTGTTTTACTTTCACAATTTCAGCTTCCTCAGAAGAAAATTGAAATTGCTGAGACTTTTTCATAAGCGTTCTGCCATGTCCTTTCTCTGTTTTCTTGCCAGTTCATTTATATCAGTCATGCCATGTAGATGTAATAAGGTCAGAATTCTGCCTCCAGTGTACATCAAAGGTGACCTTTGATTGTGCTTTTGGTTTATGCTCCAACATGTAGATTCTGCTGGACTTTCCCTCAATAAATCTCTAGATTTTAAAAGATACAATTCAAATACATTTTCTCTGGGTCAGAATTGGAGAGGATTATTTATTCAGGAATATACCAGGAGCCTTCTCCAAAGGTTCCTAAGGGGAAGAACATTTCCAAAATCTTATCCTATGTGAGGGAAGAAGAAAAATCTCCTGCATGCACTTCCCAAGTCTCCACTTGTATCCTGTTTGCTTTAGATTTCTAGGAGAAAAATCTAGTGGGCCTAGTGTCATTGTAGGAGGCACTTTGTATTAGGCTAGACACTAATAAGAAGGGAAAAATTGTGTTATTAGAATTGTAAATAGAGATTGACTTTAGTCTGAAAGTAGCTGCACCTGCAGAAATTCTGAGATGCAACATTCAACTACAAGAACCCAAGGAAGAAACAAAGCACTCCAAAACTTCCTGCAAGTTTTTGGATTCATTGTGGGTTCACTGATTCAGTGCATCTGGAGCTTCAGAGAAGAGGCTCCCTCCTGTGTCACAGAATCCTTGCTTTGGGTCTCCCTGCAGAGTTCAGTAGGTTTAGTAAGCCAATTGATTGTTCCAAGAGATGGTATAAAAAACATATGGTGTTACTGAAGGAGTGTTCCAAACCAGGACACAACCACTT
This sequence comes from Macaca thibetana thibetana, assembly GCF_024542745.1. Taxonomy (NCBI): domain Eukaryota; kingdom Metazoa; phylum Chordata; class Mammalia; order Primates; family Cercopithecidae; genus Macaca; species Macaca thibetana. The sequence continues at coordinate 415,389 of NC_065584.1, forward strand.
CATGTTGGACTAGAGATGTTGGGGGGAAATGCTTTGTGAGTCCTGACAGGAACCTTCTTGCAAGGCAAGAGCCAAGCTGGAGGGGGCGCTCAGGAGCCACACAGCACAGGTTCCAGCCCCAGATCAGGTGCACAGGAGGCTTGGGAGGATGTTTCCTCTCAGAGTTTGTGTCTTCCTTTATCAGAAAAACAAACAAACAAACACAAACAAGCAAAACTGTTCAACAAGTTGCTGACTTGCCTTTACGTAAGCCATTATATCGTAACCATTCAGACAACTTAAGGCAATGAGAACTTTTTTATTTTATTTTTTATTTTAAGTTCCAGGGTAAGTCTGCAGGATATGCAGGCTTGTTACATAGGTATTTGTTTGCCATGGCAGTTTGCTGCACCCATCAACCAATAACTTAGGTATTAAGCCCGGCATGCATTAGCTATTTTTCCTAAGGCTCTCCCTCCCCCAACCTCACAAAGATAACTAGAAATCCACTTTAAAAAATAGTTCTCATTCAATACCGAAGACATGGAATAAGAACTATTTTTTAAAGTGGGTTTCTAGGATTATAAATATCTTAATAGAGAGAACCTGAAAGATGGGAATGATTTTACTAATTCAATGCATACAGAATTGTTGGAGACACCGTATTTCTATGAATAAGGAACTAAATTTCAGTGTTAAGTAATGTTGCCTACATTGTGTGAGTGACAGTACAGAGGTGGATCTGACAGTGCAGCAGGTGCACAGACCAAGTGAGTGAGAAATCAATATGTAAAGATGAGGATCTATGGATATGAACTGAAGGTATGTAAACACTTCACGAAATTCTCATAAAGGCAGTAGGAAAGAAACCCAAACTTACTCAAAACACAGATTACTTGGTAATTATTTGGGGAACATAAATTCCTAAAGAATTCCAAACTGTTGTTTCATCTTCTCATTCCCCTTGTCTGTGATATGAGAAAATCAACTCTAATCACACATGACAGGGCAAATCTGTAAACCAAGAGTGTTTCTGTTGAAGAGCCTGGGATCTCAGGACACCAGGTACTGGAGACACTGTCTTAGGAGCACTGAGCAGATCTCAGAGGGACCTGCTGGACACTCATGTGGGACACCCAGCAGTCAGTTTCTCAGAGTCACCAGTGAACTGTGCTGGTGCCTGAGGCCAGCAGGAGTCCAAAGTCCCTGCTCAGGGTCACGGACAGTGATGGTCCCAGAAATGATAGAGCTGGTCTCCATGCTAATCAAACATGTGTTCACAGTGAAAAGCATGTCCTGTGGAGGCTTCTTTTTCATTAAAAGGACCTCTGTTCACGAAGAGTTTGCAAATGGAGCAGCACATGCATTTCCTCCAGCAGGACTAAGACTTGGACCACCAGCATCTCACTCCTGTATGGCTGATGTGTCATTTATCTTCCCTTTCTTGTCCTGGATCAGGTCTTGAGTTATGAATTGCTCTGTCCCATGAATGTGCAAATAACCTGAGATCCACTGAGATAAATATGGATATGCCTGTGTCCTGAGAACATTACCCAACAAGCACATCCCTCCTCTAGAGAAGCAGCTGAGAACACAGCTCCTCACCATGGACTGGACCTGGAGGATCCTGTTTTTGGTGGCAGCAACTACAGGCAAATGACTACCCATTCCCAGGGATGAGGAGGGGATTCTTTTCTGTCAAAAAGAATTTCATCCACTCTTGTGTCTTCTCCACAGGTGCCCACTCCCAGGTGCAGCTGGTGCACTCTGGGGCTGAGGTGAGGAAGTCTGGGGCCTCAGTGAAAGTCTCCTGCAATTTTTCTGGTCCACCATCACCTGCTACACTGGGTGCAACAGTCCCCTGGACAAGGGCTTGAGTGGATGGGATGGATCAACCCTAGCAATGATAACACAAGCTATGCCCAGATGTTTCAGGGCAGACTCACCTTGGCCAGGGACACCTCCACGAATACAGCCTATGCGGAGCTGAGCAGCCTGAGATCTGAAGACATGGCCATGTATTACCGCACAAGACGCACAGTGTGAAAACCCACAGCCTGAGAGAGTCTGAGGGCCTGAGGGAGGGTAGAGTTGTGCTGGACATGAGGAGATGACAGGGATTATTTGATTGCAGGCTTTCTTAGAAAGTGAGGTTAAGTCGTTGAAGAAAAGGAACAATAGAAACGTGTATGCACTCTAATTATTTGAGAAAATTTCCATAAAATATTTATTCTGTAAGCAAAATTCAAGGAGTGGAAAACAATCAAATTTATAAAACTGATACAGGAATTTCTCTGAAGATATTAGGGTAAGCGTGAGTTTTTGAATGGGTGTCGTAAATATTTTGGAAAACAGTTGCTAGATCACATTTTAACTTAATATTTACCTCCATTATACAGAATATCAAGATGTTTAAAAGATTTCCATAGAGTGCAGTTACGATTTTGGGTTCACACCAGCAATGCATGTGAGATCTCATTCTTCCACATCCTCATTGCCATTTGGTACTGAGTATTGTCTGTTTTAAACATTCTAATAGATCAGTAGTGGTATATTGTTGTTTAAATGCACATGTCTCTAAAATTCCATATTTAATTATTTTCATATAGTTGCGATGAAATGTCTCTTTTGATATTTGGCCCATTTTTAAGTTCATTGTTTTCTTTTGATCATTTGTGAGTTTCCTTATATACCCATTAAAAAAGTCCATTACCAACGTAACACAAAGTCTTTTAACAAATATGTGATTTGCAAGTGTATTTTCCAAGTCTGTAGGTGTCTTTTCCCTGATTTATCAGTGTCTGTGGCAGAAAAATACTCATACACATATACGTATGAGTATATATATGTGTGTGTATATATATTCATATACACATTTATGTGTGTGTGCATGCATGTGTGTAAACTTGGATAAGATAATTTTATATTTTTAGAGACTATACACTTTTTGCCTTGTATCTAAAAACTGGTTATGAAACCAACCCTAACATACAACTCTTCTCTTGTCTCTAATCTCAGGCCACAGTTACAGCATAAGTGTTTAAATTTCACCTACTTTCTGGGAGGATTATTAATTTAAGATGATTGGAATTCTTTTGAGTGAAAAATACCTTTTTCTCAAAAATTTTTATTCTATTTTATTTATTTTTTGAGACGGAATTTCTGTCTTGTTGCCCAGGCTGGAGTGCAATGGCACGATATTGACTCACTGCAACCTCCGCCTCCTTGATTCAAGCGATTCTTCTGCCTCAGCCTCCCAATTACCTGGGATTACAGGTATGTGTCACTACACCCAGCTAATTTTGTATTTTTAGTAGAGATGGGGTTTCTCCAAGTTGGTCAGTCTGGTGTCGAACTCCTGACCTCAGGTGATCCACCTGCCTCGGCATCCCAAAGTGCTGGGATTACAGGCATGAGCCACCATTAATTATCTGTTAATATCAGTATTGGTTCATTAATGTTTATTTTTTACTATGTAGAAAATCTGATGCTACATTGTTCACTTTATTGCTCAAATCACCAGAACATTTTTAGGTGCTGTGAGCTCATTTAGTTTGGATTCTGCATCCTTACACACACCCCATTCTTTTGTTTCTGAACAGGCTTCTATTTCCTGGTATAACAAGAAATTCCAAGTTCATTTTTAAAATTATCTTTCCTGTACGTAGAATCAGTTCTCCAAAGACTTCTGGTTCCTGGTATTAAAGAATTATATTAAAATACAAAATTGTGATACTCGGTGTGTGTGTGTTGTTAATGCAGTGTTAGTGTTTTAGGATCTCTGAGCTAACAGGCCTAGGAAAGTGCATGTGTGTATTAACCCATGTTTACAGGCGCATCTAAACTGTATGTGTACCTCATTTTCTGTACCTTTATTACATAAAACTTTAGAAAACACTGGTATCTACAATTTATTATGATGCCACATGAATGTTTCTAGCCTTCCTTCCTTGCCTATCCATAACTACCAACTGTAAAGTGAGGAACCCCCTCCTACCATATGCCGTTCATTTAATTCATTGTTCACTTTCGGAATATCTGCATAGTGGTATTAGAATTGTTAACTTGTACCCCTGTTGGAAGTATGTTTTTTGACTAGAGTCCAGTGTTTAAGTGCAGTTTCTTCATACTTTAGGTTGACAGAACACCCTCACTTCCAAAGTTATCTAGGTGAGAAATTTTATGTGCCACTTTTTTCAGTGAGCTTACTTCCAATCTGCTGTGTACATTTTATTGACTTTCTGTAAAAGACAAAACTGTAAATCACATAAATATATGAGGACTTTCTAGACATTTAGAGGGAGGGTATGCATTAGGAGAAACAGGCACTGTTTACAAACTGAAATTTGTTATAATCTGCAGTAGTGAACACATGACGCAATTCATTAAGTCTCACAATTTTATGATGCAAAGTGCGAATCTAAATGTATACAACTCACAAAATTATTTAGCACATTATGAACCCCAGGATAAAATGCAGATTGTATAAAAGTAAAATATTGAATAACTTTACGCAGTGTGGGGAAGGAATTGCATGAGATGCAGGCAACAAAGAATGAAGTAACTTTCCCCATTTGCATGTAAGAGGTTTCCATTCACAAGAGAGCTTTCATTTTTCTTTATTTATTTATGTATTTTTTTAAATTATTTATTTATTTATTTTTGAGATGTAGTCTCGCTCTGTTGCCAGGCTGGAGTGCAGTGGCACAGTCTTGGCTCACTGCAACCTCCGACTCCCTGGTTCAAGTGATTCTCCTACCTCAGCCTCCAGAGTAGCTGGGTTTACAGGCACGCGCCACCATGCGCAGCTAATTTTTGTATTATTAGTACAGAAGTGGTTTCACCATGTTGGCCAGGTTGGTTTCGATCTCCTGACCTCATGGTCTGCTTGACTCAGCTTTTCAAAGTGCTGGGATTACAGGAGTGAGCCACCGCACCTGGCCAAGGCCTTTCTTTAATCAGGTTCATGTGTAACCAAGTTTCCCTCCTGACAAGGAAGTAATAAGGAGGATTCAAATCTTTCCTTAACTGAGAAAGATTTCCCTCAAACTCCAGCTCAGTCCAGGCACACATCTGTCTCTATGTGGGACTTTCCCTGAGAAAATCAAAGGCATCCTCATGTGGACTCTTCCCTCAGACGAGCACACCTGTTTGTATGTGAACTCTTCCCTCAGATAAGCACACGTGTCCCTGCACTTATTTTTTCCTCAAACAAGCACATGTATCTGAAACTGAACAGCTTTGTGCCAAAATGAGCTCAGGATAGAGATAATTATGGGCTCTAGTTCTCACAATTAGTACATCTGTCTTTTGAAAATTCTAACTGAATACTGTGCTTTATTGTAGAGGACAGTGGTTTACAGCTGTAATTGCACAGCCTACAGGCAGATGTCCATTTCCTCTGGGCAAGGTTTATTTTTATTTGTTTACTGTACTTATTTGTTGATAAACATTGATCCTACAAAGATACACTAACAGGATCCACATAAGAGAAAAAGAAAGAGTAATGGGCAGATCAACGATAAACATCCAGTCCCAGGAATCCTTTGACCCTGCCCTCCCTGGAATCCAGAGATATAGATGGATGAGCCCTGCTGAACAGAACACAAATATCCCCAGGGAGAAAGGCATGGACATGAGGCCCCTCCCCTGCTAATAAAAGGAAACTCTTCCCCAGTTCTCCTGGAGGTCCTGGTGAGGAGTCATCCCACACCTGTGCCCTTCCTCAGTGTCCACACCATGGGGTGTGTGCTGATCTGGGCTTCTCTTGTCATCACCCTCAATATTCAGGTTCCCCGTGGATCAGGCTCAGCTGTGGCTGCGCCACGTGGGGCTCTTCTCAGTCTGTTGCCTCTGTGTGTGCAGAAGTCCTCCTTGGAGTTAACTAGTGGAGTCAGACAGAGACATACGACAGACCAAGAATTCTCAGACTGTTCTGCAAAGCCTCTGGAGTCACTGAAAACAGAACAAGTTTGGTCCAGCAGGATTCACGACAAGGGTTGGTGTGGGTGATAACAAAAGTAATTCATGTGGAAGTTCTCAATGGGACTCTCCTTGAGTTCAAAGAAGATTAACAGTCCTCAGAGACACTGTTCAGATGATTCTCTTCTGAGATAATTAACCTGAGTGCCCAGGACATGTCCGTGTATTACTGTGAGGGGCACAGTGAGGGGACATCTGTCTGAGCGCAGACACAAAACTCCCTGCAGGGAGACAGGAGGGGACTGCCTGGTAGATGCTGCTGAGAATCACCGGGGGGTGTTCCAGAAACCAGTGGGTGCCCCGAACCACCAGGGAGTGCTCAGAAACACCAGGGGGCGCTCAGGACACCGGGGGCTCAGAACCAATAGGGGGCGCTCAGGAACACCAGGGTTCGCAAGACACCAGGGTGCACTCGGGACCCCAGGGGGCACTCAGAACCACCAGAGGCAATCAGGACACCGGGGCAATTCGGAACCACCAGGGGGCGCTCAGGATCCCAGCGGGTGCTCAGAACCCCCAGGGGGTGCCCAGAACCACCAGGGGGCGCTCAGGATCCCAGTGGGTGCTCAGAACCACTAGGGGGCACTCAGGACACCAGAGGTGCTCAGAACCACCAGGGGGATCCCAGGACCACCAGGGCTCTCAAGGTAGCAGGGTGCACTCAGGACACTAGGGGGCGTTCAGAACCACCAGGCGGCAAACAGGACACCAGGGGGAATTCGGAACCACCAGGGGGCGCTCAGAAGCACCAGGGGGTGCTCAGGACACCAGGGGGTGCTCAGAACCACCACGGGGTGCTCAGGACATGAGAGGCCCTCAGGACCACCACCAGGGGGCGCTCAGAACCACCAGGGGGCGCTCAGGACACCAGGGGGCGATCAGAACACCAGGGGGTGCTCAGGACAACAGGGGCCTCTCAGGAGGGCAGGGTGAGCTCAGTAAACCAGGGTTTGCTCAGAACCACCAGTGGGCACTGAGGACACCACTGCTCCCTGAGGAGGCAGTTCCACATCAGATCCCTGGTTCCAGGCAGGGAGGGTGGTTCCTTTTGGTTCTTGCTACTAACACTTTGGGAATTTTCCTGCTTCCTTTGTGGTTTCAAGAATCATCGGCAGATTCTTCTCAGGTGTAAAGCTCTGCTTTCTTATATTATGTACTGTTTTGGCTTTGGATGCTACCAGAATTACATTGTACTCTGAGAGGACCTTGGTTTGTGCAATAGTGAAAGCTCCAATGTTAGAGGTGGCTTTGAAAGCTATGTTACGAGTGGCTGAGGGCAGTTTCCAGGAAAATGTCGTTACTATAGAAGGCTCCTAACTTCTTTGCACATTTGCATAAACAATTGTAGTTTATGACCTAAAAACTGCATGCTTTCTTGGCCCTTTTTCTTAAATAGTTCCATTCTAAGTCCAGTAATCTAACTAAGCTGTGTTTCCAAGACCACCATTCAAGTTAATTCTGTTTAATGAAACACTTTGTAAAGAAAATGTACATCTGTCTTTTTTGAGTTGGCTTTAAATTTTACATTACTTTACCTTTTTTTTCTTTTTGTTTTTGAGATGGAGTCTTACTCTGTCGCCAGGCTGGAGTGGAGCAGTCCCCTGAAGTCTTAACTCAATCTAGCACTGACTCAAAAGTCCAAGACCAGAGTCTCATCAGAGACAAGGTAAGTCCCTTCCACCTATGAGCCCATAAAATCAAAAGCAAGTTAGTTACCTCCTAGACACAATTTAAGTATAGATATTGAGAAAAACACCCATTCCAAATGCGAGAAAATGGCTGAAATAAGGGACTACAGGCCCCATGCAAGATCAAAATCCAATAGGGCAGTCATTAAACCTTAAAGTTCCAAAATAATCTCACTTGACTCCATGTCTTACTTCCAGGTCAGGCTGATGGAAGAGGTGGACTCTCATGGTTTCTGACAGTTCTACCACCATGACTTTGCAAGGTACAGCCCCAATCTCAGTTGCTTTCATGGACTGGTGTTGAGTGTCTTCAGCTTTTCCAGACTCAGAGTGGAAGCTGTCAGTTGATCTCCCATTCTGGGTTTGGGAGGACAGGGCCCTCTTCTCTCAGCTCCACTAGGCAGAGGCCCAGTGAGGACTCTGTATGGTGGCTTCAACCCCACATTTCTCTTCAGCACTACCCTAACAGGGATTTTCTGTGAGGGCTACACCACCCCCCACCCAGCAAACTTCTGCCTGGACATGAAGATATTTCCATGCATTTTCTGAAATCTAGGTGGAGGTTCCCAAATCTCTAATTTCTGTGCAACCATAGGCTCAACATGCAGGGAAGCTGCCAAGGTTTGGGATTTGCACCATCTGAAGCAGTGGCCTAAGCTGTGCTTTGGCCCCTTTTAGCTACACCTAGAGCTGAAGTAGCTGGGACTAAAGGCACCATTTCCCAAAACTGCACAGAGCAGGAAAGCCCTGGACCAGGCACATAAAATCATTATTTTCCTTTTGGGGCTCTTGGCCTGTGATTGGAGGTACTGCTGTGAAGACCTCTGACATGTCCTGAAGACATTTTTCCCCATTTTCTTGGTGACTGGCATTTGGCTTCTTGTTACTTAAGCAAATTTCTGCAGCACGCTTGAGTTTTTACCCAGAAAATTGGTTTTTCTTTTCTATTGCATCGCCAGCTGAAAATATTCCATACTTTTATGCTCTTCTTTGTCCTGAACGCTTTGCTGGTTAGAAATTTCTTCTGTCAGATACTCTACGTCACCTCTCTCAAGTTCAAAGTTCCACACATCTCTAGGGCAGAGGCAAAATGCTGCCAGTCTTCGTGCTAAAGCATAGCATGAGTCACCTTTGCTCCAGTTCCCAAAAACTTCCTAATCTCTGTCTGAGACCCCCTCATCCTGGATTTTATTGTCCATATTACTATCAGCAATTTGTCCAAGGGCATTCTACAAGTCTCTAGGAAATTACAAAATTTTCAGTATCTTCCTGTCTTCTTCAGGGCCTTGCCAACTGTTCCAACCTCTATCTCTTACCTAGTTCCAATGTTGCTTCTATATTTTGGGGTATCTTTATAGCAGTGCCTTACTCTCTGTGGTACCAAAATAGTGTATTTTTTTCTTCTCATACTGCTATGAAGAAATATCCAAGACTGGGTAACTTACAAAGAAAAGAGGTTTAACTGACACACAGTTCTACATGGGAGGCATAGAAACAGAGATTCAAAATAAACTTATATGTAAATAAAGAAAACTCCTCAATTAAAAATGTACTGTTCACATAGATTTTTTGAAGTCCCAATTCTATGATGCTTACAAAAGACTCACATCATCTGAAAATCTACACATGGACTAAAAGTGAATGGGTGGGGAAAAGATACGCTACAAAAACAGAAACTAACAGTGAGCACTTACATCAGACAAAACGAATTTCAAGTCAAACGCTATAAAGAGAGACCAAAATGGACATTATATAACAAAAAATGATCAATGGAGCAAGAATAGATAACAATCGTAAATATGTGTGTGTGTGTGTGTGTATATATATACACACACACACCAACACATGAGAACTCAAATATATAAGGCAAATATGTTACATAGTAAGGGACAGATTCTAACTTTATACAATTATAGTTGGATAATTTAATACATTACTCAGCATTGGATAGATTATCTAGCCAATAATTAACAGATAAACATTGGATTTAAACTGCACTATATTCCACATGGACCTGACATTTACAGAACATTGAGCCAAACAACTTCAGAGCACATATTCTTTTCTTCAGCACATGCAGTATTCTTCAGGATTGACCATATATTAATACAGTACACGTGTCAAAATTTTTATATAAAATGACACCAACTGTTTATCAGATTAAAGATGAAATCAAACTAATCATCAGTAACTGGAGGAAAATCTTTTTTTCATTATTTTGAGATGGACTCTTGCTCTGTTGCCCACACTGGAGTGCAGTGGCACAAACTTGGCTCACTGCAACTTCTGCCTTCCAAGTTCAAATGGTTTTCCTGCCTCAGCCTTCCAGTTAGCTGAAATTACAGGTGCTTGCCACCATGCCCAGCTGATATTTGTCTCTTAGTAGCGACAGGGTTTTACCATATTGGCCAGGCTGGTCTTGAACTCCTGACCTAAAGTCATCCACCAGTCTTTGGCCTCCAAAAGTGCTGGGATTACAGGTGTGAGCCACTGCCCAGCCTAGAGAAAATTTCAAAACTATATAAACACAAAAATTTTTTTTTTTTTTTTTTTTTTTTTTTTTTTTTTTGAGACGGAGTCTCGCTCTGTTGCCCAGGCTGGAGTGCAGTGGTGCGATCTCGGCTCACTGCAAGCTCCGCCTCCCGGGTTCACGCCATTCTTCTGCCTCAGCCTCCCGAGTAGCTGGGACTACAGGCGCCCACAACCGCGCCCAGCTAATTTTTTGTATTTTTAGTAGAGACGGGGTTTCACCGTGGTCTCGATCTCCTGACCTTGTGATCCGCCCACCTCGGCCTCCCAAAGTGCTGGGATTACAGGCGTGAGCCACCGCGCCCGGCCATAAACACAAAAATTAAACAAAATATGCTTACATGGCCAATGGGTGAAAGAAGACATTAAGAAGAAAATATAAAAATGTATGAAACAAATAAAATAGAAACACAACATACCAAATCTTATGGCACTTATCCAAACCAGTATTATGAGGCAAATACATAGCAATAAATGCCCACATCAAAGAAGCAGAAATATTTTAAATAACCATCATAATAATGCATCTCAGAGAAGTGTAAGAACAATAAAAGGCTAAACTCAAAATTATTTTAAAAAACAACAAAGAACAGATTAGACATAAACAGAATTAAGACTAAAAATACAAGAAAATATTAAAATAGCAAAAAAGATAAGCAAATTTGAAAGTCATTAATAGCTGGACTAACAAAAAAAAAGAATATATATATATATGGAGAGAGAGAGAGAGCTATGACCCAAATAAAAAAATAGAAGCAGAAGATGCCTCAACTGATATCCCAGAACAAAATAAATTATGAAGTACTATAATAAATAAGTCTATGTGATAAATTTGAAAACCTAGGGGAATTGGATAAATTCATGGCCACATACTACCTAACAAGATTAAAAAAGAAGGAATAGAAAGCCTGAACATACCAATAAAAAGAAATCAGATGGACTTAGGTAAAAGACCTACATCCTGTTGAACATGAATTTAAAAATCTAAAAATACTAGCACACCAAACAGTATTTCAAATAATAATAATCATAATGCACCATGACCAAGTGGGATTCAACCCAGCGATTCAATTACACTTCAACATACACAGTCAAAAAACATGATATATCACATCTATAGAATGAAGGATAAAAACCATATTTCTATATTAATAGATGCAGAAGATGAAAATTCAACATCTCTTCATGGAAAACAACTCTCAATTATGCACAGAAATAAAGAACAACACAATAAAGGCCACATGACAAGTCCATAGCTAACCTCATACTTAACAGAAAATAATTCTTTTCTTTTGAAAACTGGAAAAGACAAGGATGCAAACTCTCAGCACTTATTCAACACAGTACTGAAAGTACTCAAGAAACAAGGACATCCTCCCACGGAAATGCAAGAAAACAAAACAGACGTGGACACCCGTAGACAGAACTCATTAGACCTGGTGAAGAATAGATAAAAATCTCTTTCAGAGCCTCCAGTGTTCCCAGCTAAACATGAATTTTGGTGATAGGCTGAAAATAAGGAGGGGAAGGGAGACATGACTTAAGACAGGAGAAACCCTAAGACAGCAGAAAGCAAATCTATACAGAACAATCACAGGGCAGATGCCAGAGTGGGCTGAAACAGGAGCTGCATTCTATTGGGTACCTAGTGGAGACCCTTTGACATTTCTTGTGAGGTAATTCTAGAGATGATTAATTTCTTCAGTATTTCTTTGCCTGGGAAAGTATTTATCTATCTTTCATTTCATAAGAAGTGTTTTATCAATTATATGTTCTTGGGTGGCTGTTTTTTTCCCCCCAGAAATTTAAATACAGTTATGCTCTGCATAACAAAGTTTCTAGCAGTAACAGATGGCACAAACAACGGTGGTTCCACAATAATACGTTTCCTTATTTATCGATACATTTTTTATGTTTGGATAAACAAATACTACTGTGTTACCATGGCCTACAGTGTTTACTACAGTTGTTTTGGGATCACTGGGGTGTTGCTTTTTCTGGCCGGAACCCTGTGTGGTCAGTGGCGACTTTGCCTAAGTTCGTGTCCTACATCTGGAAAGAATGAGGTATGCAGCCGTGTGGAGGGTGAGCAAGACAAAGACTAGCTTCATGAAGCATTAGAGCCTCTCAGAGGAGACCCCCAGTGACTAGCTCCTCTCTGTAGGCAAGTTGACCGGTTGAGAGTTCAGCTCTCAGCAGAGAGGGTAGCTCCTCTCCACAGCTGGTGGTCCTGTCGTCTCTCCATCCTCTGTCCTGCTCTGGCTGAGCCCAGGGGTTTCTATGGACCTCATAGGGGAGGAAGTGCGTGCCCACTGGTCCACGGGTGGTTATGGGTGGGCCACAGAAGGCACCACAAGTCCTGACTCTGGTCTGAGGATCTGGGAGCCCGGGCCCAGCCTTCAGGCCGTTCCTAGGGACCCGCCCCCTGTGCCCAGGAACCTTCCTGCCTCCTGCTGCAGTTCAAGGCCCATAGGGCTCCCCCTGACTTTCTCCCAAGATCAGAGCAGGCGCCAACAGCAGGAAGAAGCCAGGAAGTGGGAGCAGCACTTCCCGGCATGCAAGAGCGGAGAGCTTTTCCTGGGGACCCCAAGACTGCAGGGACGCCTGAGGCTGCAGCCCCGGTTTGCAGGGGCAGGGCTTCTACCTGCTCCGCGGAGGGAGATGCCTGTGGCTTCAGACACGGTTTCGGTGGCTGCAGCCTCACCCAGGGAGACAGGGCTCCTGCCTGTTCCCGACCTCCGAGAGCACAGAGGCCGAGTCTACTGCCCTGACTGGGGCAGCTGGAGCCGCACCTGAGCGGTCAGGGCTGCTGCCTGCTCCTGGCTCCCACCGGCTCCGTGGAGCATCAGCGCCCTCTGCCCCTCCTCGCAGCCTGGGCAGGGGCTCCTGATCCTCGCTGGGCCCTGGCCGGTGTCCAGGGCAGGGGTGACATCTCCACAGACTCTCCCCATTGCCCCGGTGCCCAGGGAGGCCTGGCAGAGCTGATCACTACCCCGGCCAGTGGTCGGGAGTGGCAGCCTCCGTGGTCACCCTGCCATGAGGCAGACCCCTGGGGATGCGGCCCGGGCAGCCGTCCAGAGCCTGCCGAGGCCCAGGAACCCCCGCACCCTTGGCGGGGCGGGCACAGTGGCTGCTGCTCGGGTGTGCAACGTGGTGCCGTTTCCTCTTCCCTCGCTGGGACCCCGAAGCTTGACATGGGGGCTCCTCTCTGCCTTGCTGCGCAGCTCCGCTTCCCCTGGGGTAGAGCCCCCCGTTTCTCCAGGCGTTCCCTCCCACAGCTCCTGTGTTCTCCGTGGGTGTCTCCACCTTCCAGATCTGCTGCCCTGCCCCGCCCTGCAGACTAGGGCTCTGATTCCGTAAGAGAGGGGAGCTGCTTCCCGGTAGAACTTTGGTGGGGATCTGTCTTCCCACCTCATTTCCCGAGGGGTTAAACCAGGGCCTTTACGTTACTGGTTTTGGTGGTTTGCCCCGTTGAGTAATTTCTTAGTTCTGTAGTGGGCGTAAGACACTTGGCTCTGGAAGCATTTCAGAAGTGTGGGCTCAGATACACCCCAGACAACACTTTGGGAAGGGAAAATTTTTGTGACTATTCTCATTATAAGGGAAAGGCATTCAAAAGAATAGAAAAACTCTTCGGTATGTGTTCCCTGAGAATTTCACACTAAAAACATGCTTACCACACTCAACTCAAAGCACTTCAATGTATATTAGTGTATTTTATCTTGTACTAGCCTGTGTTTCATTTGGTGAACTCTGCCTCAGTTCAGCTCACACCCTCGCTTTGATTCTCCCTACAAGAACTTGTCTCTCTCTAGATTTCAGGTTTGTTGATTGTCCTAAAATTTCAATGATCCGAAGTATTAAACACAATTTGCAAAAGTCCATTTTCTCTGTTTAACAGTTATTGTTGATTTTATTGTTGTTGTAAAAAAAAGAAATTCTCATCTATGTACATTTCAAATCTGAATAACAAAATTTTTAGTAACACCAAAAATAATAAAAGAATCCAAATATTGATCAGCTGCCTGATAGAAAAACAAATTATGGTAACTTTGTTTACTGGAATACTACCCATCGTTCATAATAAAGGAAAGACCGATATACACAATAAGAAGATTAAATTATCAAGTATTTAAATTGAGTAAAATAAGCCAAACAAATAAGAGTATATATGATTCTATTTTTTAAAATTCTGGAAAATGAAAACTGATGTAAAGTAATATAAAGAAGATTAGTAGTTGCCTGGGAATATGTTGGTAGAAGGGAAGGAGAAAGGATAAGGAAATAGAAATAGGAAGTAGAAGGACAGAAAAGAAGTTGAGGGAATTTCACTTGTCCACTTTCTTTATCATGGTAATAGTTATGTAATGATGATCAATTTTACACTTTAAATATATCTATCATATATTGATTGATATAATCTATCAGTCAAATATTATAAAATTTATTATGTGGGGACAAGTTGAAAATTAGACAATGTAGGAGTGACAGAAAGATAAGATACCAGTATTTTAAATGTCAGAGATACCTGAAAATTTACCTACCTGAACCCTAGTTCTCTCCATAGTTTAAGGTAAACAGGAGAGTGCAGCAAAATCATACATATTCTGATAAGGCAGTGGCTTCTGCAAACCACACTAGGCATGTCCAGCTCTGTCCTGGAGTTGGCTAAGGGAGGAGTCAGGGCCAGTGGTGAGAAGCGCAGGCCCAGATACCAGAACTCACTCATCCCAGACATGATCTCTTAGGTACATACGGAGCCCATCCATGTGTGGGTTTACTTTACATCTGTAAATAGAGAACATTGACTCCTACAGAACATAATTTACACACATAGGTGAATCTGAAATAAGGTGATCAGTGCAAAGTTTTTATCACAGCACAGTTTCATATTAAGCACACTTTCTCAAATCCCATTGTTGTCACCCATCTTCCTCAGGACACTTTCATCTGCTCTGGGCCCTGCCCTCTCTTCAGGTGTCTGACCCCAGAGCTTGCTATATAGTAGTAGTTATGCAAATAGGGCCCTCCCCCTGCTGATGAAAACCAGCCAAACCCTGACCCTGCAGATGTGGGAGAGGAGCCCCAGCCCCGGGATTCCCAGGTGCTTCTGCTTGCTGACCAGGACTGCACACAGGACTCACCATGGAGTTGGGCTTGAGCTGGGTTTTCCTTCTTGCTATTTTAGAAGGTGATTGACGGAAAACTAGAGATATGGAGTGTGAATGGACATGAGTGAGATAAGCAACGGATTTGTGTGGCAGTTTCTGACCAGGGTGTCTCTCTGTTTGCAGGTGTCCAGTGTGAGGTGCAGCTGGTGGAGTCTGGGGGAGGCTTGGTCCAGCCTGGGGGGTCCCTGAGACTCTCCTGTGCAGCCTCTGGATTCACTTTCAGTAGCTACTGGATGTACTGGGTCCGCCAGGCTCCAGGGAAGGGGCTGGAGTGGGTCTCACGTATTAGTAGTGATGGGAGTAGCACAAGCTACGCAGACTCCGTGAAGGGCCGATTCACCATCTCCAGAGAGAACGCCAGGAACTCACTGTATCTGCAAATGAACAGTTTGAGAGCTGAAGACACAGCTGTGTATTACTGTACTACAGACACAGTGAGGGGAAGTCAGCGTGAGCCCAGACACAAACCTCGCTGCAGGGCATCTGAGACCACGAGGGGGTGTCCTGGGCCCTGTGAACTGGGCTGTTCTCTGTGGCAGGGGCTGGTGGTGCTAAAGGCTGACTTTCTCTCAGCATCTGGGGCTGCCTCATCATCAAGTTTCCTCAGAGAACCTTTCAGATTTACAATTCTGTACTCACACTTAATGTCTCTGAATGTGACACTTTTTCCCCCAATGTTTCTTTGCTTTTGTGACAAGAGGACACATTCTCACCACCACGGAAGCCTGAGTGTCACTTTGGGCACAGAAATGACCCTCCCTGGTCACCAGAATCAGAGTCCCGAGGAAGCCCAGGGGAACCTGGGGAGTGTTTTCCAATCAGACTCAGGGCAGATGTCTCCATGGGAATCTCTGACTGGAACAGGCTTTTGGATTCAGATTGGGACCAAGAGGGAGGTTCATCCATCCAGGGCCAGCGTCCTTAGAATCCTGACAGTTTTCACAGTGATCCCATCATCCTTTAAAACTGAACATTTGACTCAGAACTCATCCATTTGGCCCTTTCTCTGCTAATCAATTTTCCTTTTCTCTAGTTTTCATTCTTACACTTCCCTTTTCTCCTTTGTTCTTAAAAGGGAGGGTGTGCGTCCTGTGGTCTAAACCGCAGGCCTCAGATACATTACCTGGAACTCAGGTGTGGCTCAGGTTGTGGCTCCTGAGGACCTGGTAGGCTGAGGGGTCTTTCTCATTCCCGGTTGCCTGGACGCCCCTGCTGTCCTCTATGCATGGACGCATTTGGGGAACGCAAGTGGACACTCCTAGTTGTTTCCTCAAATGAATGGGACACTGATGTTGAGATGATCTTGTGCTTCTCACCCTGTCACAGAGCCCCCATCCCACCTGTGATTTTTGGGAGAGCTGAGGATGACTTTGTTGTGCTGCGAGCTCTGCGTGACAGCAATTGTGAGGTCTGGCTAGGCACAGCCAGAGCTGGTGGAGCCGGCCATCAGGAAAGACAAGCTGGAATTCCTTGGAAGTCCTACAGCTGCTGTCCACCATAGAGTTCCATTGTCTCCTCTTCTGCTAGGATTAAATCAAACCGAACAAGTTCATCTAGGACAATCTTCCTGACCTAGAGAAAAGTGATGACAGGCTTTAATAACACCTATATTATACCATCAGAGCAACACCTGTATTAGTGTTTGATTGAATAACTGAGACTCTGTCCCAGTCAAGGTGACACACAAAATAGATTATTGCCAAGATTAATATTTTATATTGATTATTTTAATACTAACATTAATGCAATATTAATTTAATATAATTAATAGTTTGTATTTGACAATAGAATCAGACTCATGTTATAAATAATTTTGCTAAAATATGTGTATTATTATTCATCTTCTGAGCAGAAATCTCCAGTAGCCGAGTAAGTTTGCATGCATTGGTCAAAGGAGGGCGTCCACCCTTTTGAGGGAAAATGCATGGAGGTAAACGAGCCTGGGAAAGCTGATGGCATGTGATGGAAGCCTGTCCCTGAGTGAAGGAGAGAGTGAGGGAGGATTGGTCGGAACCTTCTTACATTTATGTGCTGTGCAAAGAAAGTCCAGATTATCACTGAGTTTTGCGCAAGTCAAAGTTGCCCCTCAGGAAACCCACATGACTCCCAGCAATGGCTCCGCCTTAGATGAGTGCAGAGCTCACTCTGTTCCTAAGAATGGGGCACAGGATATGGGATTCAGCATGAGCCACATCACGGACGTCAGAGAGCAGCAGCCGGGTGCGTGATCCAAGCGCATTTTTCTGCCTGTAGGTGGAGGGAGGAAGGCGCATTCTCAGAGCCAACATGCTGTAGATTTTTATACAGAATACACGTTTTCACATGATTGATTGGAAGGCATATGAAAAAATGTGCAGTCCACAAACAATTGTAATTTTCAAATTTACCACAATTGCATTATGCCTTCATTCTGCGTCATGTCCTGGAACAGAGTTGCATTTTTCGTGGGTATTGTTTCACAGATTGAGAACATGAATTTCACACCTGCATTTTTCACTCATGTGCAGAGACCTTGAGTAGAGCATGTCTGGACCTTATCTACACTACCTCTCATGTCCCAAGGGAAAGAGTGGAGACTTGACTGACTGCAAACTTTGTAGTAGGAGCGGCTCCTGCACACTCCTGCACACCTCAGAGCCTGCAGAGACCCCAAGTGAAGTTCTATTGAGCTGGGTGTCTTCCTATGTGGGGAAATTATGGGCTGCCCCACTCCTGGTGATTGCTTGTCAGCTCTAAAGACGGGTTCAGAATGAGGTCACCTGGTAGCCTTTCTCACTGCAGCTCCATTATATAAATTACCACCGTCAGATTCCAGGTAATAACACAAGTTCTATTTTTGTGACCTCATTTTCTTAACTTTTTTGTTCATAAGTTTGGTTATAGAAAATGTTACCACTTAGTTTCCTGGTTCAAATCTGATAATTTGCTGAACTAATCAGGGTGTTTTTTTTTTTTTTTTTTTAATGTGCTCAGTATTTGGGAAATACAAATGAACAGCCATGTATGGTTCACTGAGTGGACATAGTCAGTTAAGTACATTAGTAAAACACATGATTGTGGAATTATATAGTCAAACTACAATTAGATTTGCAGAAAGTTGCCTCCAGTAATGTCTGAGAAGGGAGGGTCCCCCAGCCGATTCTGTCTCTGGGCTTTGAGGAGGCTCCTACACAGGCGAGGTCACATGGGCGAGATCCAAGATGCAGCTCCCAGCCGTTGCTGTGTTATTTTCCAGGAACCAGACATACAACTTGGCATCTCAGAAGCAGATCCTCAAGACTTCCTTTATCTGGGCTTCACGGGCAGCACAGGACCAGCAGAAGATGCTCAGAACTCACCCAAGACAGAGGCACAGTGAAGAGCAGGTGCAGAGAGGAACCAGCCAGGGAGCCTCTGACCACCATCTAGGGTTGTCTATTTTCCTTCACAGCTTGGAGCCCTCAGGAGACCACCCACTATGTTGTTTATAACTCAGGTCCCCCTATCTTGAAGCAAAACACATAAATATGACTCTGCAGTTAGCTCCTTGAACCTGGGTCAATTTTTTCTGAGAATGCCAACTTAATCATCAATATCATGGTCATTATGTCAAAATCAAGATGGATATTTAGTCAACAGGAAGACAGTTTGTCTCATGGTAGAAATGCTTATTCAATTAAAAATTACATTTTATGGAAAAGGTCTCTAAGTGAGGACTGGTCAAATAATAAAGTATTAGTGAAGTATCAGAAAAATAATGGCACCATTATCTTGGCATCCAATTAATCCATAAAGCTTATTAATATTCATGTTGTAAGTGATCTAGGACAAGTTATGGCAGTATTTAGGCTATAAAGAGACAGTACTTTACTTCTTAGATAGGAATGTCTTTTTTTTTTAGCATACTTTAAGTTCTGGGGTACATGCACAGAATGTTCAGGTTTGTTACACAGGTATACATATGCCTTGGTGGTTTGCTGCACCCATCAACCTGTCATCGACATTAGGTATTTCTCCTAATGCTATCCCTCCCCCCGTCCCCCACCCCCAAACAGGCCGCAGTGTGTGATGTTCCCCTCCCTGTGTCCATGTGTTCTCATTCCTTAACTCCCACTTATGAGTGAGAACATGCGGTGCTTGGTTTTCTGTTCTTGTGTTAATTTGCTGAGAATGATTCCAGCTTCATCAATGTCCCTGCAAAGGGCATGAACAGGAAATTCCTTCTAAATGAACTGTGTTTTGACAAACATTGTCCAGTGACTCTTCCTAAATGAGGTTTCTACATGATCTGTTTTTCTTTTCCAAAAACAAATCACTCAAGTTTCTCATTATCTCCTGAGTGAGAAATATTTTCCCCAAACACAACCTCAGTCTAGGTAGATACCTTCATGAATGAGCCTTCACTCTCAGACAGGCACACACTGTCCCCATGTGGACTCTTCTCTCAGACAGGCACACAGATCCCCACATGGTTAAGATCATGTACTGGGACTCTGCCCCACGGGGATCTCTGTTATCACTGGGGCAGGTTAACATCTCAATCCTCATCCGCACTGTGACCTTTGATGTCTGTGGCCTGCCACACCCTCTGTCTGTCCCTCAGTGTCCTGAATGGTGAAGCAGCCCACCCAAGGGGTGGAGGAAGATCCCAGATTTTCCTGGGAAGGAGACAGAATGCCAGTCACAGAGATGGAAAGCCCTCACATCCCTCCTGGGTCAGGTTCTGGGCAGGGTCTCTGAAGGCACTCCTGGATCAGTGTCCTAAGATGTCTCCCTCTATTTCCATAGGACGAACCCAGAGAAAGACAAATAAGTTTTTCTATTAGGGCATTGTAGACCTTGTGCTTTCTTGTGTGACAGATATAGATATTCTGAATATTTTAAAAATTAAGTATCATATTAAGTCTATCAAATATGTAAATACATAAACTTCATAATGTATGTCTACAGGGATGTCTCCTGGAATTTGGAATTGAATATATATATACATATTTTTTTCAAAGATAAATCTTGGTGAACATTATAAAATTGACTCCAATATTTATGTTCAAGATGATAATTTCAAAAAAGGTTTAACAACAGAGACCAGATGCATCTTTCCACCAGAAATTACTGTAAAACACAGTAAACTGTCTTAAACATGATTTTAAGATGTGTGACATCAATTAACAGAGACAGTGATTGCTGGGAGGGGGAAAATATACAAAACAAGCCCTCTGGTGAATGCACACTCTGATACTTTCTAACGAGAGTTCCCGGGCCACAGTGCTGAAGTGGAACCAGGTAGATCTGAAGTTGAGGAAAAGGAGCTGAGATCCCAGACAGGCCAGGAAATGTGGAGACCACAGAATAGACAGTGGGTAGCAGAACACTGTTCAGAGAGTGAGCCCCACAGACAGCAGGAGAGAGACCCAGCATTGGCAGAGTGCGGCTCAGTGTGAGGGAACCAGGGCAAGTTGTGAGGAGACCAGAGTGCGGCTCAGTGTGAGGGAACCAGGGCAAGTTGTACGCGAGAACACACCCTACTACAGGGGGCTTTCCTTAAAATCTAAAATTACCCTAAATTTTAATCATATTCACTTATAAATTTTAAAATTTAAAGAAAGACACCATATTAAAGAAAGACAAAGAAAAGGTGGATTTGCAATATTAAAATATAAAAAGTGCGTTTCTGAATAAATGATAACATGATGAGGGGGACAAGTTTATTCCATCATGGCAAATGATTTAAGAGAATAACATTCCAAATGCTTATGGCCCGAATGAGGAAGCTTCAATCACGAATATGAATAGAGTTATCTCATTACCAGAGTGATGTCATGAGAAACTTCAAGCTTTCCAAAGAGACAACCTAATCTGGTAAAAATTATAGAAACCCAACCTGTAATATCATGAAAATTATTCTAAGTACACACAGTAAATGAAATTCATTGATTGACATAATGTGTTCCTATTGACTGAATGGTTATGACCCCCATAAGGCCTATGTTGGAATCTCAACTCCAAGGTGATGGTGGTAGAGGTGGGGCCTTTGGTGTCCTTTGAAAGGTGTTGAGGCTCCATCTCATGAGTGGAATTAGTGCCCTGATAAAATACCCCAGAGAGCTCCCTCTTTCCTTCCACCAGGTATGATCAGGGTAGGAAGGTGGCCATCTATAAGTAAAGAATTGGGACTTCACCAGATATGAATCTCTAAGGCATTTTGATCTTGAACTTCCCAGCCTTGAAAATTGGGACAAATACATTTCTGTTACTTCTGGGCCACCCAGTCCATGGTATTCTCTCACAGCAGCTCAGTCTCAGCAAGTGCAGTGAGGACCCAGAATACTTGAGAGAAGAGCATTACCCTCTTCTTTACATCTCAGGATCACAGAAGCTTGACCCTGGGCTGGACTGACCAGAAGGTGGTGCTTCCCTCTCCCCCAGATCTCAGCTGAAGTCATCGTGTCAGATCTTTATGGTGGAGACTAAATTCCAGTCTGTGATTTGGTGGATGCCTTTCTCCTCCCAGCCTCACTCATGAGACATGGTTTCCATGCCATGTATTACAGGCCAAGAACAGGTAGACCCTGATTATTCTCACCCCAGCTCCCTTGTAGGGCGGAGGTTCTGGGGGGCTTCCTGAGAGAAGCACAATGACATCATAGGAGTCCACCACTCCCATGCCCAGTTTTCTGTACTTAAAGCAGGAGTGTCCCTCTGAGATACCCGAACCCTTTCTTCTGCACCAATGTGGAGACTGGCATGCTTTTCTAGTGACAGAGGCAGGGCATAAAAACAGTGAAACGAAGTTCTCTCTAAACGGCGCGACTTGATTTGTAGTTGAATGAGAATAATTTCAATGCTAAAGTTCATCTAAAATGTTAGTGGTTTTCATGGTAAGTAATTAATAGAAATCTGACAGCTCCAGGAGAGCAATATAGAAATCAATAGTCCACTCATTTTAACAGAGAGAATAAGAAAACCTATAATTTAAGAATTACCAGCTGGGCACTGTGGCACTGCCTGCAGTTCAATTTACTTGGGAGTTTGAGGTGAGAGGATCATTTGAGCCCAGGGTTTCAAGTCCAGCCTAAAAACATAGTTAGACTCCATTTCTTGAATAAAATCAGTAACATTTTGGGGTCGGAACAATCATTAAAAATGGTCCCTAGAAAGAAGTCCAAATTTAATTGCACCAGATTGTTGAACGATTTATGTTACAAAACAGTGTCATCATGTCAGAAATGAGCACAGTGTAACATCCAGGTGTTATGTTAAGAGAAACAAACAGTCAAGTAGAACAATCAGGTAATTCGGCTGTCAAAGGCAACACTGCCAAATGACAGCGTTTCCGTGGAAACTGCGTGTACATCCAGGACTGCACCTGTAAACGATGACATCATACCCTTCACAGTGTCGAGGAAAAAGACATCACTCAAACAGACAAGCCAAGGGGCTTCAGAAATATATAAGGGGAAATACAGTGTACAAATACATAAAAATGAAATTAGAGGATGACTGCTAAATGAATATCAAGGCACAATCACATAATATGAAATTATATTTTCCTGAATGATAGGATCACTACCAATCTCCCCCAGGACACCCTCATCTACTCTGTGCACAGCCCTCTCCTGAGGCGTCCCACCCCCGAGGAGCTTGCTATATAGTAGGAGACATGCAAATAAGACCCCCCTTTTAGGTGATGAAAAGCAGCCCAGCCCTGACCCTGCAGCTCTGGGAGAGGAGACCCAGCCTTGGGATTCCCAGCCGTCTCCACTTGGTGATCGACACTGAACACAAGAGACTCACCATGGAGTTTGTACTGAGCTGGGTTTTCCTTGTTGCTATTTTAAAAGGTAATTCATGGAGAACTAGAGATGTGGAGTGTGAGGGGACATGAGTGAGAGGAACAGTGGATATGTGTGGCAGTTTCTGACCAGGGTGTCTCTGTGTTTGCAGGTGTCCAGCGTGAGGTGCAGCTGGTGGAGTCTGGGGGAGGCTTGGTCCAGCCTGGCGGGTCCCTGAGACTCTCCTGTGCAGCCTCTGGATTCACCTTCAGTGACTATGCCATGAGCTGGGTCCGCCAGGCTTCTGGGAAAGGACTGGAGTGGGTTGGCTATATTAGAAGCAAATCTAACAATTACGCGACAGAATACGCCGCATCGGTGAAAGGCAGGTTCACCATCTCCAGAGATGATTCAAAGAACACGCTATATCTGCAAATGAACAGCCTGAAAACCGAGGACACGGCCGTGTATTACTGCACCACAGACACAGTGAGGCGAGGTCAGTGTGAGCCCAGACACAAACCTCCCTGCAGGGGCGCGCGGGGCCTCCAGGGGGCGCCCGGGACCCACTGAGGACGGACAGGTCCCAGGAGCAGGTGCAGGGGGAGGTTTCCTTTCTCATTTGCTGGAGAAGTCAGGTTTGTGTTTTCAGAACCCTGGAGTCTTACAGGTTGTTATATGTTTACACTGTTATTAGTATGTATTTATTATCATTGATATTTAAGTTTTAATAATTTTAAACCTTTTATGTAGCGCTATTTTTAAAAACTATTTACTTTCATTTGCAGTTATTCTTCCAGAGTTTCATTAACATCTATTGCTGTCAGCAACTACAAAGCTATGAGAGCATAAATTTACACCTGTAGACATAGGTCTAAATACCACAAACCTGTGCATAAATGTATAGTGATTTATATTTAACATTATAATAAAATAATTTTTAAAATATGTCTTAAACGATCAAACTTATTGATGAACTAAATATAAATTACTGGAGTAACGCATAATTGATTTCAAAAATGCTATATTGTTTATGTTAATTCATATCTATTTCTTTACTTAAACATAGTATATTGGTCATTTCAAAATAGCTAAGATAAATTTCAAATGGCCTTGATGCAAAAATGAAAATAGTTTAATATGCTAATTAGTTATATTTAATTGTTCCATATTGTAATAATATATCACAACATTGCTTTGTACCTCATAAATATATACAACCGTAATTTATCAATTTTCAGGACAATTATTTAATCCATCCTAGGTCATGATCTTTTTTCCCCTGTCCAGGTCTGATTGGATTGTCCTGAGAAACCCATCCACACGCCTGCCTCCTGCAGGCTTCTGAGACCGGCTCCATGAAGGCGCCCCGTGTGAGTCCGCACGACCCGGAGCCTCCCTCTCCTTGGATAAGGCCATCTCCTCGGGATCACAGGGCTATTCCTTACCCTCATCCCCTTGTTGTACCAAACAAGCAACATCACACTTTAACTCATCACGCTTTGCTTTAACTTTTCCCTCCAAAAAATCAAGGTAATAATTTTAGCAATACACATCACAAGCTACTATGAATAAGTCCTTTCCCACGTACTAACGTTGCTTTTGAGGACTTTACATGTATCACACAGTTTAGATTTCTTTATGAAATGAGATACTAATATCTCCATATTAGAGATTGGTTTTCTAAGTCATTTCTGAAAATTAATTTTTCCAAGGGCCCATACAGTTTCTATTAGAAATCCAGGATAAAATTTGAAATTTCAGCAGTAATATCTGGAGAAACAATGAGACTATATTTAACTTAGTACGTGTGCTCTCAAATATCCTTATTTCCCTAAAGGTTGTTCTCAGTCATTATTTTACACATGATATTTGTAATTAATACTAATAAGACCTGTTAAAATGTTATCTCAATTATTTAACGACTTTTGATAATATCAAAATACATGTTCCACATAGTTTTGACCCATTTGTTTTCTCTATGAAACACGTGTTTATTAACTTGTCAGATGTCACCCTTATCTTTCTGATTTTGGGGATTTAATTCTAGCAGGTATTGTTGAGTATATTTTATTAATTCGTATTATATTGTTCACATTTTCAGTATGATTTTATTATTTGCATTATTTACTGAATTTTAAAGTATTTCTTATACAATGCTTTTTAATTTTTTATTTTCATGAGATGTAATTTCAATATAAGTAATAATGCATAGATTTGCAATGTACCATTACAGGATTTCTGGCAAATGTAAACACGCTTGTCCCCAACTGCCAAGGTCGGATGAAGAGGAGGCCCATCCCCTCAGCACAAGTGGCCTTCTCTGTGCTTCCAGTCAGCTCCCACATTTAGCACAATGTTTTGATTTCTGCCACTGTAGATTCATTGTTAATGTTTTGATTTTCATATAAATGAATTCAAACGTTATAGACCCCTTATCTGGTAAGGGGCTACTTTTGTTATTTTTGATATTTATTTATGCTATTTCATATGTAAAATTACATCTGTATATTTTCATTTATTCACTTAACAGACTACCTCTGATATATAATCTCAAAGCTTTGATATACATGGAGAAAGAGAGGGGGGAGAGAGAGAGAGAGAGAGAGAGAGAGAGAAATTTTATACTTGAGTCACTCCATTTAGCAATAAATGACAGTAAGCTGATCCATTTTCCTATCGATGCACTTTTTATTTGTTTCTGGTTTATTAACATCATAAACGAAGCTGCTGTAAATATTTTTTATATTTATCTTTTCTCATTTTTATTGATAAAATACGTGGAAATATGCATTTCTTCATCATGAATGTAAGTTTAATTTGTTCAGCTTCATGGAACTATATTTGAAAATGAAATTGTATATATATGAGGTGCAGCACTTGATATTTTGGTACAAACTGAGAAATTTTCACTATGACAAAGGAATTGGAATGTCTATCACTTCACAGTTACCATTTTTCTTCCTTTAATTTATTATGTGTGTTTCCAATGAGAACATCTGAAATCTGTCCCTTTACCAGAGATCAAGTTTGCAATACAGTGTTGATAGCTCTAGTCCAATTGCTTTACATTAGAACTCCTGAACCCATTCAACCTGCACAACTGAAAATTTATGCCCTTGACAAGCATCACTCTGCTTCTCCTCCTCCCAGCCCTGGGAACCACTTTTCTACTCTCTGCTTCTAAGAATTTGAATATTTTAGATTCCACATATAAATTAGATCGTGCAGCATTTGTCTTTCTCTGTCTGGCTTATTCCACTTAGCATAATGTTCTCCAGGCCCATTCATGTTGTTGGAAATGTTATAATTTCCTTATTTTTAGAGATCATATAACAGTCCATTGTATGTATATACATTTCCTTTATACACCCATTTACTTACGGTCATTAACTTTAAAAAATTCTAGGCCATTATGAATGATCTTGTAATAAACATATATTTAACTTATTGATTTTATTTCCTTTGAATACACAGTCAGAAGTGGGATCACTAGATCACATAATAGTTTTACTTTCAATTTGTAAAATAACCTCTACTACAACTCCACTGAATAATTCCCTTTTCACCAGCCAACTGTCGGCATTTTGTTATCTTTTTTCTTTGTGATAATAGTCACGGTAACTAATGTGAGGTGGTATTTCATTTCGGTTTTGATGTGGATTCCCCCGATGGTTAGTAATGTGGAGCACCTCTCCATGTCCTGCTGGCCATGCATGTGTCCTCCTCTGAATACAATGTCTATACATAATTTTGCCTTCTTAAAATCAGGTTATTTTTTGCTATTGTAGGGGTTCTTTACACATTTAGATAGATCCCTTTGTCAAATACATAGTTTCAAATAATTTATTTGTCTGTGATTTTGGCATCAAATCCAAATAAATCATTTTCCAGATCAATTCCGGGAAGCTTCTTTTTTCTCTATTTTCTTCTATGACTTTACAATTTTAGATTTCATATTATATTCAAGCCTTGAGTGCATTTTTAGGTGATTTTTGTATATGATATGAGATAAGGTCTCATTTTTTTCTGCATATGGATGCCCAGTTTTTATAGCATTTGTTAAAAAGGCCATCTTTTCCTCGTTGTGTGTTCTTGGAACACAAAATCTGGCAGAGACACCAAAGAGGAAAGTCTTAGACCAATATTCCTGAAGATAGACCTAAAAGTCTTCAAGAAAATACCAGCAAATTGAATACAGCAGCACATTAAAAAGTTATTACATTATGATCAAGTAGATTTTACTCCTTTCATGTAGGGCTAGTTCAACATACACAAATCAATAAAGGTGATTCACCACATAAGCAGAATCAAAAGCAAAAACAATATGATTACCTCAATAGATCCAGAGAAACTTTCGATAAGATTCAACATTCTTCATGATAAAAACCCTTAACAGACTAGACATCAAAGAAACTTACCTTAAAATGATAAGAGCCATGTATGACAAACCTACAACTAACATCATACTGAATCAACAAAAGCTCAAATAATTCCCCTTCATAACTGAAACAAAACAAGCATACCCACTCTCACCACTCTTATTTAACATTTTATTGGCTGTTCTAGCCACAGAAATCAGACAAGAGAAAGAAATAAAAGGCATCCACACAAGTAAATAAGAATTCAAAGTGTCTCTTTTTGTTGTTGATAGGATCCTACGCATAGAAAATTCTATAGACTCTGCCAAAAGAATCCTAGAATTGGTAAACAACTTTAGTAATGTTTCAGGATACAGAATAAATATACAAAAATCAGTAGCTTTTTTATACACCAACGACATCCAGACAGAGACAGAAATAAATGACACAATCCCACTTACAACATCTACACAAAAAGAAATACCTAGGAATACAGCTAACCAAGTAGGTGAAAGATCTCTACAAGAAGAACTACAAAACACTGCAGAAAGAAATCAGAGAGGAAACAAATAAATTGAAAAACACATTCCACGCTCATGGACTGGAAGAAATAATATGCAAACATGGCAATATAATCCTTCAATTTTTACAGATTCAATGTTATTACTATCAAATACTGGTTTTATTCTTCGAGAAATATAAGAAAAGTATTCTAAAATTTTTATGTAACCAAAAAAGAACCAAAACAGCCAAAGTAATCCTCAACTAAAAGAACAGTGCCAGAGACATCACATTATTTGACTTTAAACTATTATAAAGCCACACTAACAAAAACTGTTTGGTACTGGTACAAGAATAAACACATAGACCCACGAAATAGAATAGAAAACTCAGAAATAAAGCTGCACAACAACAACCCTCTGTTTTTTGACAACCCTGAAAAAAATAAACAGCAATGGGGAAAGGACAACCTAGTCAATAAATGGTGCTGGGATAACTTGCTAGCCATGTGCAGAAGACGGGAACTTGACTCCTAACTATCACCACATGAAAAGGAAAATTAACTCAAAATGGATTACAGCTTTAACTAGGACCTCAAACTACAAAAAAGCTAGGAAGACAACCTAGGAATACTCTTCTCTGCATTGGCCTTGGCAAAGAATTACTGGCTCTGAGACTTGTCTGTACACTAGTACATCGGAGTGTTTTTCACATCATTTAACAAAATGTTGATCCTGTGAAATTCTCTACTTTTTCTAGCATGTTTTGGTATTATATCTAAAATTTCTGAAGTTTAAAGGGAGTAAGAATTTTTCTCATGTGCCAAAGCTGATGCCATAATCCACAGATGCAGGTTAAACTCCCACTCTTTGCATGAAGAAATATCAACAAAATTTTGTGTAATTATACTCTTTTAGATAAACATTCTTCTTCTCTCACATATTTTATTTACTCATTTATTAATAACTGTATGTTTTCATAAATATTTAATACTTTAGTCAAAATCTAATTCCATATTATTTATTATATTATTCAAATTTTTCTAGCTCTTTGGAAATTGGGAGCTTCTTCAAGTTGCCTCCTTCATCTTTTTGACATATCCCATTTTTTTGTGTGTTTTTTGCCTTTTTAAGTTTTTAATAATTATGTGGGGTACATTTTTGTTACATAAATATATTGCATAGTGATGAAGTCTGAGTTTTTAAAGTAAGCTCACCAGATATAGTACCTTGGAACCATTAAGTCATTATCGATCTCATTCTCAAGTCTCATGAGCCTCCCATGTCTATTGTTCTACCCTCTGTGTCTATGTGTACCCATTATTTGGCTGCTACTGATAAGTGAGAAAAAGACATATTTGGCTTTCTGTTTAGGAGTTGCTAGACTTAAGACAATGACCTCCAGTTCCATCCATCTTGCTGCCAGAGATATAATTTCATGCTTTTTTATGATGACATTATTTTTCATCGTGTATATATTCCACATTCTCCTTATCGAATTATCCATTACTAGACACTTAGGTTAATTCTATATCTTTGTTATTGTAAATAGTGGTGCAATGAACATATGAGTGCAGGCATTTTTTTGACACGATTTATTTTCTGGGGTACGTATCATGGAGTGGGATTGCTGATTGAACAATAGATCTATTTTTAGTTGAGAAGCCTTTACAAATTTTTTCCTTTTTAAGTTTTTAAATAATTATGTGGGGTACATTTTTAAATAATTATGTGGGGCACATTAGTGCATAGGTTGCACTAATTTACATTATCAACAATAGTATGTAAATGTGTTTTCTCTGAATTCTCATCCATATCTATAATTTTTTGACTTCATAGTAATAGGCACTTTGACCGATGTAAAGTTGTTTTCATTTATCTGATGATTAGTGTTGTTCAGCTTTTTATTTCCATGTGCTTTTTGGCCATTTGAATATCTTCTTCACAAAATATCTGTTGATGTCTTTTGCCCACATTTTAATGGTGTAATTTATTTATTTGTTGTTGTTGCTGAGTTGTTTGTGTTCTTGTTAGATTCTAGACGTTAGTTCTTTATTGCACAGTAATGGAATAAATCTAAAAATCAATTGCAAAAAAAAGCTGTTGAAACTATAAAAATATGAGGCAATTAGCATCACAATTTTGACCAATCATTGGCTCACCAATAAAATTAAGATATTACGTTTTAAAAATACAAAGAAAAATGAAGACACAGCATACCAAACCCTCTGAGATACAGCAAGAGCAGCACTAAGAGAGAAGCTTATATTTGTAAATGCCTACTAAAAAACAGAAAGATTACAAACTGCAGTCTATTGATTTACTTCAAGGAACTAGATAAATTAGAACAAACCAACCTCAGAGCTAGAAGAAGAAAATAAGTAAAGATCACAGCAGAATTAAAAACACTGAAATGAAAAAGCAAAATATACGGAATCAACAAAACAAAATGTGATTATTTTAGAAGATGAACACAATTGATAGAGCACTAACTAGGTCAACCAAAAAAAAAAAAAAAAAAAGAAGAAGATTCTAGTAAGCACAAGCAGAAATGATAAAGCTGGTATTACAACTGACTCCACAGAAATACAAAAGATCATCAAAACATACTAAATATCTCTATGGTCACAAAGTAGAAAATCTAGAGGAAATCAATAAGTTTCTGGAAATATTCAGCTCCCCCCCACAAATTGAACCAGGAAGGAAAAGAAATCCTAAATAGACCAATACGAGTAATAAGATTGAATCAGAAATTGAAAATCTCCCAACCCCAAAAGCCCAGAACCAGATAAATTCAAGGTCTAATTTTACCAGATGTACCATTCTTACTGGAAATATTCCAAAAGATTAAAGAGAAGAGATTCTTTCCCGGCTTGAGCTAAAAAACTCATATCACCTGATACCAAAATCAGGCAAGGATACAACTACAAAAACAAAAAGCTACAGGGAAATGTCCCTAATGAACGTAGATTCAAAATGGTAAACAAAATACTAGCTAACTGAAAACAACAGCACAATAAAAAGATAATACATCATGACCAATTGGGTTTTATTCCAGGAATGCAAAGCTTGTCTCAAATAGACACATCAATAAATACGATTCAACATATAATATAATTAAAAACAAAAAACATAAAATTATATCAATGGATGCAAAAAAGTCATTCAATAAAATTCAACATCCCTTCGTGAAAAATTCCTCAGCAGGCTTAGCATCAGAGAAACCTACCTCAAAATAATAA
This sequence comes from Macaca thibetana thibetana, assembly GCF_024542745.1. Taxonomy (NCBI): domain Eukaryota; kingdom Metazoa; phylum Chordata; class Mammalia; order Primates; family Cercopithecidae; genus Macaca; species Macaca thibetana. The sequence goes on from NC_065584.1 coordinate 446,592, forward strand.
AAGCCACATAAAAAAACCAACAAAAACTCTTAAAGAAATCAATAGAACAGGGATCTTCTTAAATTTTGTAAAAACCTATGAAACTGATTTATTCAATATGCTGGACTTGGTAGTGAATAAATGAATGACTTTAACTGGGAAAAAAAAGCCACATACAGCAAAACAACATCATACAGAATGAGAAAAAGTTGCAAAAATATTCCTGAAGAACGTGAACAAAAATGCACACTTTTACCACTCCTATTCGACATCTTACTGAAAGTCCTAACCAGAATAATCAGAAAAGAAAACAGAAATGTACGTTTCAAGTTCCAAGCTAAGGAATCGGGGAGTTGAGTACCCAGAGACTCATTTTTTTATCTATGAATAACATCCAAACCCCTGGCATATCCCATGGAACACAGGATTTATGGGTGATAGAGCCTCTTTGTTTTGGGTTAAATGGAAGTTGATAGGTGGAGGGTGTTAAGTAAAAATGACTACATAAGCTGCATGCTTTGTGTCAAATGGTTGTAGTTTCTTGTCCAGCCTGCTGTTCCTGAGCCACACTGTAGGAAAGTCCTCAATAAACTCTATGTCGTGTTCACTGATCTGGGTTTATTTCCTTGGTCTGTTGTACATGATGCCAGTCCTATAGGAGTCAATATTGGTCTGGCCTGACACCCAGTGAACCTGGAAAAATGTCAAAAATATCACATGATCACCCAGAAAATGGAATCTGAAAAGAGGAGACCCCTGCAGAAACCCTGTATAGGCTGCTAATTTCTATGTAGGGCCCAACAGCTGCTATCCATGGTGGATGGGGCCCAGTGCGTGAGTATGGAGATCCTGCCAAACACCAAAAGTCCTGGAAGAACGACTTCAGTGGGTGCATCTTACAAAGTGAAAGTCAGATGCCCAAGATGTTGCATTTTCAGGTGGCTGGTTCCTCCTGACTCCACTCTGAGCAGCCACTGAGACAGAGCTCACCGTGTAGGCTAGTGTACAGTCATCAGAAGAGCGACTCCTAGAAAAACATGCCAGACCAGCTCAGACTAATCAGAGACTTTTCTGTCCTGCCTATAGAAGCAGAGTGGTGAATTGAGGACTGAGCTTGTTGAGCAGCACATTTGAAGGATTTCTGACCACACACGAATTAGTTAGGGCTATGATGACTAAATTGTCATGGGACCCTAAGACCCAGTTCCCATGAAGAGCTCTACGGGGAGGAGGATGAAGATTGGGGTAAGTCCATGGGGGTCCCTGTCCTCTCTACACATCTGCTGGCTACCACCAAGGTGAAAATGGGCCAACTGCACCAGCAGAGGCTAGCCCCCGAAGACGTTTCCCCACCTGAAATAAGGAAGCACGTAATCTGAATTTATATTTTCCTTAGAGATAGGATTAGCGCCCATGTTTTCCGGGACACTCTCATTCACTCTGGACACTGCCCTCTCCTCAGGCGCCCCACCCCAGAGCTTGCTATATAGCAGGAGACATGCAAATAGGATCCTTCCTCTGCTGATAAAATCCAGCTCAGCCCTGACCCTGCAGCTCCGAGAGCCGAGTCCAGCCCCGAATTCTCAGGTGTTTTCATTTGGTGATCAGCACCAAACACAGAAGACTCACCATGGAGTTTGTGCTGAGCTGGGTTTTCCTTGTTGCTATGTTAAAAGGTGATTTACGGAGAACTAGAGATGTTGAGTGTGAGTGGATATGAGTGAGAGAAACAGTGGATATGTGTGGCAGTTTCTGACCAGGGTGTCTCTGTGTTTGCAGGTGTCCAGTGTGAGGCGCAGCTGGTGGAGTCTGGGGGAGCCTTGGCACAGCCTGGGGGGTCCCTGAGACCCTCCTGTGCAGCCTCTGGATTCACCTTCAGTGACTACTACATGGACTGGGTCCGCCAGGCTCCAGGGAAGGGGCTGGAGTGGGTTGGCCGTATTAGAAACAAAGCTAACAGTTGCACAACAGAATACGCCGCGTCTGTGAAAGGCAGATTCACCATCTCAAGGGATGATTCAAAGAACACACTGTATCTGCAAATGAGCAGCCTGAAAACCGAGGACACGGCCGTGTATTACTGTGCTAGAGACACAGTGAGGGGAGGTCAGTGTGAGCCCAGACACAAACCTCCCTGCAGGGGTGCGCGTGGCCTCCAGGGGGCGCTCGGGACCCACTGAGGACGGACAGGTCCCAGGAGCAGGTGCAGGGGGAGGTTTCCTTTCTCAACTGCCGGAGGCGGGTTTGTGTTTTCAGGACTCTGGAGCCGTATAAGGTTGTAATATTTTATTATGATTATTTGTCATTTTTTAATTGATATTTGTGTTTTAGTAATTTTTACATTTATATGTAGGGATATTTTTTAAAAAAACTGCAAGAAATAATTATTCCTAATAATTTGCACTTATTCTTCTAAAGTTTTGTTAACATCGGTTGATATCAGCAACTACATAGCCAAGCGACATGTATTTACACCTATAAACATATGTGTAAATACATGAAACTATGCATACATATGTAGTCATTTATATCTAACATTATATTTAACATTATAAAATAATTAAATTAAATTAATTGAATTAAATTAAAAGAATTAAACTTAACGATGAACTAATATAAATTAGAGTAATCCATAATTGATTTCAATCATTCTCTATGATTTACATAAATCGATGTCTATTTGTAAGCTTAAATATTGTGTATTGGTCATTTTAAAACAGCCAAGAACAAATTTCAAATGTTCTTGTCATCAAAAATTGATAAGTATTTGAGGACTTGAGGTGATATATATGTCAATTAGCTCAATTTGATTATTCCATATTGCATTTATAAGTCATAACATAGCTTTGTACCCCACCAATATATGGGGAACAACGAAAATTTCTCAATTTCCAATGAAATTTTAATTATATATTTTTTAATCTGATGCCTTTCCTTGGATTAGGCATCTCATCAGGATTGCAGGGCTCTTCAGTTTTCTCAACATACTGTTGTAACTGATAAGCACAAAACAATTTCATTATGCTTTGCTTTAGTTTTTCAAGACAACATAATAATTTTAACAATAAACATATTACAACCTACTATACATGAGATGTTTCTTATGCCTCAAGGTTTCTATTCAGGACTTTATAAGTATTATATATTTTTAATTTTTTTTGACATGGAATGCCAACGCCTCTCTCTTACAGATTATTCTTTTAATTTATCCCTTAAAAATAATTTTCCCAAGTCCCACTCAAAACCAGGGTATCATTAGAACTTTGAGGTGTAAGAGTTGGACCAGCATTGAGAATACATTCAGTTTAGTTCACGTGCTCTCAAATATCCTTTTTTTCTTTAAAAATTGTTCTCAGTTGTAATACTACACAAAATATTAACAATTTATATGAATGACACAGGTTAAATATTGCATAAATCATTTAATGACATATGATTGGAAAAAACTACGTGTTCCATCTGTCTTGACTATTTTTTCTTCTCTATGAAATGTATGCTAATTAATTGTTAAGTTTCTGGTGTTACCGTTATCTTTTCTTATTTCTGGGATTTAATTTTAGGAGGTATACTGAAATACATTTTATTAATTCATATAATAATGTTCATATTTTGGATAGGGCTTTAATATTCATTTTATTATTTACTGAATTTTAAACTATTCTACATTTTTTATTTTTTTGTTTTTAATGAGATAAAATTTACATATAAGAAAAAATGCATAGATCTGAAATGTGTCACTAGAGAGTTTCTGGCAAATGTGAATACCCTTGTCCCGAACGCCTAAGGCAGCCTGAAGAGCAAGTCCATCCCCCCAACATGCGTCTTCTTCCTGCCTGCAGTCAACACCTATATGGGGAAATGTTTTGATTTCTGACACTATAGACCCATTTTTTCTGTGTTCCCAACAAAAAGAAAATGTTTCAGATGATGAATATATTAATTATCCTTATCTGACTGCTACACACTGTTTCAAAATATTGCTATGTATCTCATGAATATTTACAGTCATTATTTGTCTATTAAAATTATATTAGAAAACACAAAATTCATTGGAAGTAACATAAATGGAGGATTTGGAATAGACCTGGAGATAACGGGAGGGTATGGAATACATTACAGGCCTAGCATTCAATGGCAAGAGGAGCTCCCATTGGCCTTTTGTATTTGTAGCACTGAGTAAATCTAACATTTATTAAAGCTTCCCTCTACAATAGAGACCTGAGGTCTGGGGAGGTCTTGCAGATAGTCAGATATGCAGAGGGAAGAAGCAGGAGTAGAGGATTGCTGGCCCATTTAACAATAGTTGGAATGATAATTATGCATGTAGAGAAGCCAACATTGCTTTAAATAATTTGCATCACTGAATGACATGAAAAAAATAATCCAAGGGAAATCTTTAAATAAAATTGATAGTGAAACTATTTTGGGTGAAGAAATGTTCACTGAAGTTAAGTGAGCCATTAAAGCTGTTAAGAACTACAGTAACCACTGGATTGGATTCAGCTTTGTCTGAATTCAGGGTGATTATTACTGGCTCAGGCAGGGGTCAGAAATCAAGATGGATATGTGGTACCAACCCAGAAAAGTCAGGGACCAGAAAGATTCACAGCCGAATTTTTTCAGATGTACAAAGAAGTGTTGCTACCAATCCTAGTGTAAATATTTCCCAAAAATTGAGGATAAAGGACTCCTCCCTAAGTTATTCTGTGAGATCAGCATTATTCTGATAACAAAACCTAGCAGAGACTTAATTTAAAAAGAAAACTTTAGGCCAGTATACCTGATGCAAAAATGCTCAATGAAATACTCACTAACTGAACACAGCAGCACATCAAAAAGCCTAATTTACCAACACTTTGTTCCTGGGATGCAAGGTTGGTTCAATATATGCAAATCAGTAAATGTGGTTCATCATATAAACAGAATGAAAAACAAAAACCATGTTAACCATAGGCACAGAAAAGGTTTTTAATAAACTTTAACATTCTTTCATATTAAAAACCATCAACTAGGCATGAAGGAACACACCTCAAAATAATTAAGAGTCATCTTTGACAAATTCACAGCCAACATTATACTGACTGGGCAAAAGCTGGAAGTATTTTCCCCTGAAAACTGGAACAAGAAAAGGACACCAACTCTAATCACTCCTGTTCATCATTGTCATGGAAGTCCTAGCCAGAGCATGCAGACAAGAGAAAGAAATAAAAAGCATCAAATCAGGAAGAGAGAGTGTCAAACTATCCTTGCAGATGAAATGATCATATTCCTGAGTCTGTAGTTTGGTGATTAACATTAATTTAGAAAACTTGTCAGTCATCATTGTTTAAATATTTCTTCTTAGCCTTTCTCTATTTTTTCTATTTCTCATTATGTGCATGTTACACCCCTGTAACTGTCCCACAGTTCTTGGGTAAGCTGTTCTGGTTTTATATATAAGTGTATATATATATGTGTGTGTGTGTGTGTCTGTGTGTCTGTGTGTCTCCGTGTGTGTATATTTGTATTTGTGTGTTTACTGTTCTAACAACGTAATTTTTCTTTTTGCTTTTCAGTTTGGGAAATTTCTATTGAGATAGTTTTAAGTTCAGATTTTTGTCCGTAGCTATGCCCTATCTACATATAAGTCCATTGGAAGCATTACTTAATTCTGTTACAAAATTCTTGATATCTACTTTCTTTTCTTTATTAGAATTTGCATCATTCTACTTGCATGACACAGCTATTCCTGCATGCTGTCTGCTTAATTCATTACAGCCCTTTGCATATTAATCATGGTGGTCTGAAATTCTTTGTTTGGTAATTCCAACATAAATGGCACAGCTGAGTCTCATTTTAAAGCTTGTTCTGCCTTGTCACACTATGATATATTTCCTTTAGTATATATCATGATTTTCATAGGGAGAAATTATGTATCAGGTGAAAGAAACTGCTGTGAAGAGGCCTTTAGCGATATCATTGTAAGTTGTGGAAAAAACTTGTTTCATAATCCTCTGGCCATGGCTTAATCAAGCTTAGGCCTTTGAAAATAAATCCTTACATGAGCGTGAAAAGATAAGCCATAGATTTGGAGAACTTCCTCACAAATCAAATATTTGGAAAAGGACTTTTATCATGAATAATAAAAATTACCTTACAATTGAACAACAACAAAACCACACAATTTAATTTTAAATAGGCAAAGAGCTGAATAGAAAGAAGCCTCGTCTAAAAGTAAATATAAAAAGTGATCAGCATGATTTTCAGGTATTTGTATGTTTAATATTCAAATAATACTAATGTCCTGTTACGATGGGTAAAATACACAATATAGACAGTACCAAATGGTGATGCAGAAGTTGAAAAACAGAACGTTCACTCTATGCTGGAGGGAAGGGGATGCTGAAGTGACACATACACAACTACAGTTAATAATTCATTGTATATTACAGAATAACTAGAAGATAAGATTTAGAATGTTCTTAACACAAAGAAATAATCAGTGATTGAGGTGAAGGATATCCCAGGTATCTGGATTTGATCACTGCAAATAATATATTTTTATAAAAATATCATGCACCCTTAAAGGTTTTGAACCATTCTGTATCTATATAAATTAAACATTTTTTATAAACAGTGCAGGGGAATCCAGCTAATTGCTGATTCCCATTAGATGGGATGTTCCGCATAATCTGTAAACTAATCAGAATCTGTGAGTTTGTAAAGCACTTTAGAAATCAACTAGACTACTTGTTTCTAAAGTCTCCCAAGTTTAATTATTTTCCTAGTGGGTGGCGATTTTGAACATAGAAGAAATGTTAACAGTTGTTGCTGGTAAGTTTTCTTCTAGTCTCGGGAGAAAAGGTTTGCAGGGAGGAATCTGGGACAATCTTTTAAGTCTCAACTTCATTGTGATTATCTCAGTAAATATTTTCTGATACCCTGAGTAGGAGAAGTCTCATATATGTCCTATGAACTAAAAGTAGAATTCTAAGCACCCAACTGACTCAATGGAACCTTCCTCTTCAACAAGGAGTTCCGTGGACACT